>NC_047507.1:24795143-25075143 GCF_902827115.2 Pseudochaenichthys georgianus | reverse complement strand
GTTCTGCCAGCAGCTCATACAAGGCTGCTGATTGCTTTTCATCCTCTGATTACAGTAATTTAGATCTGCAGCAGGCCGAGGGGCCGCGTCTGCTGCTGCTCAGTCTGGGGCTGCAGCTTGGTTTGCTTAGGGATCTTTTTTATTGTCAGAACTGAGTGAATGATGCTGAACAACTACACACAGTGTTCACTCAAAAAACCACAACAGCTGTGTTTTGATAAAAGGTGGGATTCATGTTTGGGAGAAAGTCCTGGGGGTGTGATTGAAGGAGAATGTGATTAACTGTTAAAAGGATTTGTTGTAAAATTCTACACAATTTGGTAAATGCAGATAATTATTTGTTTTGTCAGAAGATACTGAATCAATCATGCTAACATATTGTAATCATCAAATTCAAAATAAACCTTATTTTTCACAACTCATTTTTGGATTGAAACATAATCAGTTTCGTACATGGTGAATTCAAGAAATATATAAAATGTGTATCTTCAGAATCTAATTTTGTCAAATGAAAAACAAAGAATCATCTATTTTCAAATAACTAACATCATTTTGGATTTAAAACACTCAAACAGTTCAATCACAACCACTACATATTCCTAAAATGTTATATGTTGTAAAAATCGATGGCTCCAATATCAAATTCTGTGAAATATAAAACAATGAAAGCTATCAGTTTTTTCCCTTTTGTCTTTCAGGCGGCCATTTGGTCACACTGGGACCTTGAATAATCAAAGCTGATGAGGCGGTTAGTTGCGAAAGGTTTTTCCAGGAGTGGAGGTGATGATTAGTCAAGGAACTGAGCAGCGCTGGCCTCTTCACCCGCACACATTACAAGGTTAATCTCTCCATTGATTACAGCAGCAAAGAAACCAATACCTCACTACAGGTTTTCTGTTTCCACATATGTACGTTTGCTGCTCCGTGTGATGCCGCTGTAGATTCACAGGAATGATGAATGATGCTTTCAGTTGATACCATCTTTCTACCACACCCATTACTCCATATTGGAACAAATAAATCACCTTAAGCACAACATTAGATTCACATTTATTGACAAAAACATTTTTCAAAAGTGTTTCTTTCTACAGCAAAGACTATTTTCACAGAAGTAGTAAAAACAATAACTTGTGTAAAGGACATAAATATACATTCTGCCGTCTGCTGCCTGACGTCTAAAATCTTCACCATGATGAAGATGAGGAGAGGCTCACAGATGTTCCTGTAACTGTCCATCATTTAGTCTCCATGGGTGATCAGATAGATAACACTGTTTCAGAGATATCTGCCTCTTCATTCTCTCACACACAAACACATACAGTATATACAAACACAACAGAGAATCGGTGCAGTGTGTGACCTTGAGCCCCCTGTTTTTGGTGACTCCACATCATGTTGTGTGTTGTCATGTGTGTTTACACAATAGGTGCCCGTGTGCCTGGCTCCTGGGGGCCCTCTGGGATGCTGCCTCAGAGGTGACCTAGTTCTCCTGATTGTCAGCAGAAGGCAGTTCCATCAGCTCGCTTTGTGCCGAGGCACTGAACTGTGCTGGGACCCTGGGACAGGCCAATTGGACTTGTGTAATGAAGCTCATCACACACACACACACACACACACACACACACACGCACACGCACACGCACACGCACACACGGCTGCTGTCATCGAGTCCAGGGGGGCAACAGAATTTATAACAGCCATTTATTACCTCCTCCTTTATCAGAGAAATGTGATTGCTCGGCATGTTTCTGATGCATGCACCGCACCGCCATTATGGGCCATTATTGGGAGGTGACAGAGATGGAGCAGAGGGTGTTGATAGATGTTGGTGCAGGGCCCGCTGTCATTACGCCATTTATTGAGCAGAGAGTGCGATGCACTTCCCACAAAATGGCCGCCGAGCTTCAACATGGCTCCGACTGCGAGGAGCAAATGATTCACATCTGACGATCGGCGCTAAAAATGTAAAACACGTTCATTTGCTCCACGATAAAGACAGAGACTTCAGTACTTCTTCACACCGGTGTATGAATGGATATTTACACATGACATTAATCATACAATACTGTAAAGAGATCCATACAAAAACACATCTCAGCTTCGAGATGTACAAGAACACTGCACATTCCCACACTGAGTATGGGTCACTTCACACAACATACTGTTACACTGAGTGCAGCAACTTCCTACAGCCTCTCTAGCCTACAGAATACTCATCAAATACAGAAGCAACAATGGCATTACATTCATATAAATAACAAGAATAATTCCAGTTTACCCCCAAAGAGTCACTTCAGCACTTTTGGCTCCATTCATGTGTTTAAACTGAAGACCAGCTTCACTGTGGGTCATTTTCTCCCTTTAGAGGTGCAATAACTGTCCTTGAGGTCGTGACACCAAATCCCTTGGTATATAAAAAAAAGGAAATGTCTCTTTGAGCATTGTTCCTTACAGGTCAGGGGGCCTTGGAAGTCCATGGATTTTTTTCATAAGGCCCAGGAGATGGCAGGTTTCACAGATAAGAAGATATCAGTTCATCGTCGTCTCTTTGAATGGCACAGATATAGAACAGAGTAATCCTCCGTCTTTGTTTACTTTGAGACAAAGTGTCCGGCCTGAAGGCGGTCAGCGGGGACGTTGAAGGTGTTGGTAACTGTTTTCTTACACATCGGAGACCTATATTCGGAATGATATCAATCAATTGACCATGATACAGTCAGATTTTTCCATTCATCTAATTTCTCTAACGCCAAGTAAACAAGAAACCTGGTTTCTGAAGGAGGGCTAAGAGAAAGAGTTTAAGTCTAGAATGAATCTCACAATAAATGTTGTTTTCTCCTGTATAATTATTTTTGAAAACATACTGTCAAGTGGCAAGATTATAGACACCATTATACCAAAGAATATGGTTGTTAAGCACCTGAATCCTGTTTCAGCTTGTTCCAAACACTGATGAAGAAAAACCCAGGTTTCTAAAACACGATGTGTCGGTCTGGCCTGAGAGGTGGGGGGGGGGGGGGAGCTCTGCACCCCCATCTGCTCCTCATGGTTGGGGATGATTGCTCGGGAGAAAAGATGGCGAACCAAACTGCCCTCCTCTCTTTTCTATGCAGCAGGTTCTCTGTCGGAAGTAATGAGTCGCGTCAACCGCTTTCTGCTCGCAGCGCCGTGGTAACGCAGGAGAGGAGTGATGGAGCGAAGCGAGGAAAAGAGGAGGAAAATGGAGAGATAGAGAAAGGCGGAGGGGGAGAGAAAGAGAGCAAAGTGTGTTCATAGACAGTTCTTTCTGCTCCTGGCAGATTCTCCATCTCTCTGCTTTCTCGTGTTGCTCCCAGGATGAAAATGACAAGAGGAGAGGGCTGCGTGGATTTTTTTTTAGGCTATGCCTGTGTCCTTTGATTTGGCGAGCTGTTGCCCGATCTGTCCGTCCTTCACAGCCCTCGGCCTGCGTTGGGCTTTAGCTTGATGACCCACTCTCCTCCTGAGTTACTGTTGAACAGATCCAGAAGGTGTGTGTCGGGATCCAGGCAGTGCTCACCTGCAGAAACACACACACACATGAGTAGAAGCCCTCGATGTTTGAATGTTAAAATATATATTACATAAGGTTGATTTTAAACGGCTACAATTAAAGATTATTTTCAACATCGATAAATCTGCAGAATATTGTCTCAATTCATCGAATAGGGTACAAATGGACATTTAAAGTTTGTTTGATACCTATCCTGAGAGATTCTTGGAATTATTATTCAAATTTCTTTTTCAACTATTCAATAAATTGTTACATTTTTCAACACTTTTATCAATTCAAGACTGGCGTTTGATTTAAACAGTAAGCCAATAACCACAGATACGAATGTTTAAATTCAGAAGTTTCATATCACAAAACTGATCTGCATAAACACATGTTCTCTTCTGTGTTCAGTGTGACAGCTCTCCTGTGAGCGCAGACATGTGTGTAATGAGCATTTGTCTGCTCTGATAACTGGAGATGCACTGCTCGTGTCTCTTTGCCGTTTGCACACTTCATTACGTAACACCTTGCTACCCTCATCAGTTAAACGAGCAGAAAGACATGCAAATGCAGAAACACTGCAGCCACGTCCAACTCACCAATGTTCCCTCCCACTTCGAACAGGGCGCAGTCCGGATACGCCACAGAGCCGTTTCTGTTGAGACAAAACATGTGTAACATCCGTCTATTCATGAAGGACATGTCTTTCTAAAAGGACATATACGTCAGGTGACAACAGACTACGACAAAACTCTTAAACTCAACTGCTGTGCACACTACGTGACATCATCAGCATGTATTCATTTAAACGGGCAGAATCGTACCTTCTCATTTTGCCCTTCCCGTTGTCAGGGCTGCGGAGGGATTGGCGCTGAAACTGTGTGAGCAAGTCTGAGGCTCGAGAGTTGATGTTGAGTTGATACTCCAAGGTGCCGCTCACCAGATCCCCGAGCTGGATCTTCACCGTACGACACAGCTGTAAAGGGAAACAGCAGTTAATAAATATTATTCATTGTATAGTAAGTGTATATATATATTCATCTTGCAATCTACTCATTTATATAAAAAGTTATCACCGCAATAACCGAATTTAATTTTGTCTTAATTTAATATTCTGTTCTTGTACATATCACATTCTATTATGATGTATATAGACTTTTTGCACTACTTTTTATTTTGTATTTTATGATATATGTTGCATTTCTGGAGGAGCTCAGGTCAGAATATTTTCATTGCCATTTCTACACTGTAGCTTTGTGCATATGACCGTAAAACCTTTGAATCTATGAAAAAATCGTAGTAGCATCTAAACACCGAACACCATGTTACATTTGAAGGACAGAATGAAGCCGCTCACCTCTGACGTGTTCTTATCCGTTTTGTCTCGGCTGTCTGTGTGGATCTTCCTCAGAAGGTTCTTGATTCGGCGATCGTAGAACTGGTAACGCCGGTTACTGTTTTCATTCAGCTTACGCACCTGGCTCATGAGGAAGTTAGGAATCTGAAGAGAAAGGGGAACATGACGCAACATTATTTTGTGGGCTTTCTTTGCCTTTCTTTTTTTAAATCAATGTTTCTTTATTGAAGGACAATCATAGAGGGCACAATTGAGACAATGGTCTTCCTTCCATTACTGATGGAACTATTCATGAAACTAACTAACCGTCGCCACTCAAAACCCCTACCTTGAAAACCCAGAGATACAATTTGAATCAAAGAAGCACATTGATTCCCTGTTAAAAGAGAAAACAGTATATAAATAATAAATAAATAAAATAATAAATAAAGACAGATAAGTAAATAAAAAGATAAATACGAGGTAGGTTGGGAGTGTATGGAGGCTATTGAAATAATCAAGCTTTTTTGCATTCGATGGCTGTGAACACCTGGGCTGTGAGAACCCTAATAATGAACCAAATCTACAGCTTTGGCTGAAATTTCATTTCCAAATTGCCAGACAACAGGGCTATGAAATGGCAAGTTAGTGTGAAGAGTCTTGGATCTTTATTAACTAAGAAACCGTCCTAACTTCACAGAAAATGTGGTTATGAGCATAAGTGCAAACTGAATGAATAAATCCCCTTTTTTATCAAATTCTTCCACAGTTTAAGGTTGAACATGTGTGCGGCCCTACCGTCCAGAGCAGGTCCTGGTAGCGAATGAGGAGCCTCATGACGTCAGCGGCCTTCTCTGCGTGTCCTTTCTCCGCGCCCTCCGTCAGCCTGCTGGGGATGGCCTTGTGGAGGAAGAGGTTGGGAGCCATGATGGTGGCTACTGCCCAGAGGTTCATCCTGTTCTTCCTCTCCCTGGAGACCACCTTGCTGAGGAACTCCAGCAGGGCCTGAGGGACACACGGACAGAGACAGGTTGTGAAACAAAAGGCAATATGTTATCATATTACATGTTTAACCTGGATGTTGAACTACACTCACTCATTCTCCACAGAAAATTGAATTCTAAACTTTTTGTTATGGTTTCTTATTTTAGTATTTATTACTGACACACACTGCACACGGCACAACGCCTGCTTTTATAAATTCTTTCTAGTGCGTTACCTATGCTAATAATAAAACATTTAGCCACAGACTTCCAATTTAGGATAAATGCATTCAGCACATGTCTTAAAAAAAGAAAATTAAGAGAAATGTTAAGAAAAGCTGCATGAGGCCTATTGTGTAAATCTTGAAAAGGCAACCTACAATGAGGCACAACATGGCGTGAAGCGAGCTGTCACATTGAATGAATAATCTGTATCTCTACTGAGAAGTATGTTAATGCACAGCTGCCTCCACTGGAGTCAAAGTAATGAGTTCAGGTGGGTTTAAAGCTCCTGGATGCTATAAGCAGAGCTGACTGCTCACTTGTGTCGGTGAAAGTGAGTCATGGTTAATGCAATCCATTACATAACAGAGCGGAGGGTTTCAAATGTGGATTAAACTGTGGATGTGCATGATCAAAACAGGACTTTGGTCCTGTCGGCTTTCATAAAGAAGGAGCTACATTGAGATGAATTTCAGCTAGGAAAAGTGATTGTGAAGAATACATGATGTTACTTTGCTCTTTTGGGGTCATTTATAGATTCCGTAAAAATGCCTGTGTGAAGTTTCTAACACTTGAAAATCTTTGTGTTTGCATAGTGGAGGAATTACTTTACTCAAGTAAAAATGTAGCAATACCACACTGTAGAAATACTCACTAAAATGTTAGTTCTGTGTGTGTGTGTGTGTGTGTGTGTGTGTGTGTGTGTGTGTGTGTGTGTGTGTGTGTGTGTGTGTGTGTGTGTACCTTTAATGTGTCCCTGTTGGGCTCAGGCAGCAGCAGGATGAGCAGGTTCAACATGTGGAGTTTCTGCCTAAGCTCTGTGACGTCTGTAGGAGGAGGCAGCAAAGGTAAGACGGGTTTAACACACACACACACACACACACACACACACACACACACACACACACACACACACACACACACACACACACACACACACACACACACACACACACACACACACACACACACACACACACACACACACACACACACACACACACACACACACACACACACACACACACACACACACACACACACACACACACACACACACACACACACACACACACACACACACACACACACACACACACACACACACACACACACTTCATTTCCTCTGTGTGTGTAAGAGTAATGGGATATCTTTAGATTAATGACATTGTGACAGGTGGCCATTAGGTTTGTTAGCTTATGTCTCTGTGGTCAAAAGTCATTTATCACTTTGCGCTGATTCTCCTCACAAACTAAACATCAGTGAGTCATCAATCAGATCATATTAATATGAGTCCATTCTTATATTAAGATGAGACTATTGTGAAAATAGCACATCTTTGACAGCTGCTTTGTCACAGTGTGGGGACGCCTCTGCAAAGGCTATCAGTCTGTTGATCTTAATGTTGGGTTCAGAAGCAGAACGGGTGAAGCATTGGGCTGAAGAAGCTACAGAGGTAACTATAATGTGAACTGACTCTCTTGGAGAAATGGGCAGGTGATTTATGAAATCTTGTAGAAAAAGAAAAGAGGTATGACTGACTTGTACAGTAAATGCAACTTGCCAGAAAAGTAAACACATGCTCAATACAGTCAGATACACACCCTTCTGCTTACTGATGTAATTTATGATCCATAACAGGGCTTGTCATTATTGTTATAGACGTTCTTAATTTACTTTACACTTTAAGTATAGTAAAAGTGAAATGTCACAATCACAAAGTAAACAATAGTTGGCTACAAAAATAATTGCAGGGCAGACACAGCTGTATTAAGCGAGCATGGCTAAATTCAGACTTGTTTTTTATATAAAACATTGAGTAACTGGAGCCCCATTAATCAGTATCTTATTTCATCTAACTAATAAAGTGAATTAAAGGTATGTAAGTGTACCTCTTTCCATTTAAGTGAAACTGAAACTTAAAAAATAATACACAAACATACTTTTAATACAAACGACAGACGTCTCGCAATTGTAACAGCCTCACCCAAATGGACAAACATAGTATGGGTGTGTTAGTGTGACACAACGCTTTCTATTCAAGCCTTACACTGTATATACATCTGACGAGACTCCGAATGTTGCACACTGACCTCTGACGGCACTGAAGGTGTTGAGGTACTCGGGGGTGAGCAGCGGGGCGGGCAGTTCCCGGATGAACTTCTTGAGCAGCGCGGCGGCGTCGTTGGGACTCACATCGTCCCAGCTGACCTGCCCCGAGTAGAAGTTTGTCTCCAAGTTCTGCTGCAGCATCTGCAGGTAGACAACAACGAGAGGCTTTCAGAACGCAACAACACAAAGAGTCAGTGCAGAGTTACAGACATTACCAGACATATCAGTGAATTTATTATCAGTGACTTTGTTCAACGCTTTTTATTTACTTGACCATTTTTTGTTTGACTTGTTTGTTGAAAATATTTGTGTGACGGAGCGGGTCACAGAGTGACTGACTCCGCCACTGACAGCCGACACACACAGTCACACACCAAACATTTCCTGCTCTATATAAAAATAAACCATGCAATTTATTATTTATTGTGCATTTGTTAATTTGTTAATTTGTTAAATGATTATGTTAAGAGGTGGTTAACCTGTTTATGTTTGGGTCGGATTATTTTATGTTGACAATGTGGTTTGAGGTAATTGCGTCACCTGTTGACGGTAAGCCTGTGGGAGGAGCTATGAGCTCAAAATGGACGGTTTTGGCCCTGGAGGGGGAACTCAGAAGAATGTTGCAATGAAGGCAACAGCTGGGACATGTTCAGGAGATGGTTGCAGAGAAGGCAACACCGGAGCATGTTTACTCTGATGAGTGCAGGACGGCCTGTTTTGGATTTATTTATTCTGTTTAAATTGTGCTGGTTCCGTTTTTTTGTTTTGTTGCTGATATAAATAAAGTGTTTTTGGAGCTTAAACAACCGACTAAGCCATG
This sequence comes from Pseudochaenichthys georgianus, assembly GCF_902827115.2. Classification (NCBI taxonomy): domain Eukaryota; kingdom Metazoa; phylum Chordata; class Actinopteri; order Perciformes; family Channichthyidae; genus Pseudochaenichthys; species Pseudochaenichthys georgianus. The sequence goes on along the minus strand of NC_047507.1, from coordinate 25,066,155 downwards.
TTTTGAACGGAGAAATAGAACCCCGTCACAATTTGCTTGTTTTAAAGGATTTGCGACTCCTTTGCGAGGCCTTCATGTAAACCTTTTAGAAAATGCAACTTCTGAATGGACCAAGGTTTTCAAGCGAATGGTAAATAGTAGCTTTTGTAAATGTTGCATTTTCAGTGACATTCATTTTGAATTATAGTAATTAACTGACACTGTTATCAGTCTCTATTTGTGCCTTACATGTATGAAAGTGTTTATAAGAAATATCATCTTCAGTTTCTGATTCCTTTTTTCAGCCTTTTATGGAAATACTTCGATGGTTTAGGCCGGATTTTGAGTTAGAAATATGCTGAGGGTGGTAGAATATGACTATTTGTATGTCTTATTTTGGTCCACTTATATAACCATAAACATTTAAGAATGAAATATCAAAATGATAAATTCTCTCTCATTATCTTTTCTGTCTAATGTATAATCTGCCACAGGTACGTGATGGATTTGGTCCCAGTGATTTGTTCCAATTTGCTAAATGGCGCCCTCTTCTGTCTGCTTCAGTTGAATTGATTCACCGTCAACTGTGCTTTGGGTGAATTAATTACAGCATGAGAAGGTGACTCTGGCAGCAACAGCTGGACAAACCTTTATTGATTAAGTCTCATTGGACTTCTAAATGTCATCTATAGTTAAACTGAGAGAAGCTGCTTGGTTTTCTGTTCAACCACTTCTGACATTTAACATTTCTGATATATTTGCCCCCCTTTAGGTCATAAAACATCATTTAATATATTTGCTTTGGACATTACATAACTAAAAAGTGTAAAAGGAAACCATTTTGAGGAAATAATGTGGTGCAGTGTCAGTATTTGTGACTGTATGTGGATCCAAATGTTGTACCTTGATTCTGGACTGAGATCCTGGAACCCGCAGGATGCCCTCCGAATCAACGCCCTTCTTCTCCAAAAACGACAACAACTGCAGAGGGAGAGAGAGGAAAGAGAAAGAGACATTACAGCCAGGCAGCAGCGGATACGCATCTCACGCTCACCTCTGCTGGTTATTCTCAGTAACTGCTGCTACACGCAGGGTGTGGTCAAAGATGTTCACATTCAGAGGACACTGAGGTTGTTTTGATCTGCTTATCTCTAAAGACACTGTTTGCAGGTTCAACAAAACCAAATATGTGCTGAACACATGTTGAGCATGTGAATAAAAAAAAGATGCACCTGTCAGACCAGATCTATATCCGATATGGGCACATTCAAAAACACTAATGATTTCAGAGGTTGTTTGGATTAAATACTAAACTAACAAGTCAAGCCCACATACAGTACACAGCACAGATGGTATCTAAAACAAATACGTTCATATAGAAACCCATCGTCCTTGTTTGATTTATTTTCAAGGTCAGAAGCACTTCAGGTTCTTACCGCTTGCATGTAGAGAGGAATTGAGGTGTTTGGCTTCATTTTCTGATCGTTTTCCAGCAGCGTGGCCAGCGGCACCCCGTACAGCGGGCTCTCTGTGAAACACACAACGTGTCATTTCATTGTTCTCTGCTTTACGTTGACATTTAGCCAAAGTTGTGTGTGTAATGCTGTGTGTGAGCATGCCGACATGCAGAAGCTGCAGCGTGGCTGATAGATGTGTTGGAGCAGAACATGTTCCTATAGTTTATGGTAGAGAGAAGAACTACTAAAATATTTAGTAAAGAGGCATGAGCTTTAAATAGATTCAAAGAATGCAGGAAACTGGAGGAGGTCTCTGCAGATTTGACACTTGACAGTTTGTGTGAAGCTCAAGCTGGCGATAACCAGGTGCCATTTTGAGTCATTGTTTTCCTTTGATGTCATTGGCTAACAATTAAAGAGAACATATTAGAACAACTGCACATAATTATTATTGTATCGTCACAACAATAAATATGAGCCGTCTGCAGCATTTTTGTCCTTGTATGTGTGTGTGTGTGTGTGTGTGTGTATGTGTGTGTGTGTGTGTGTATCGTGCTCCCTTCATGTGTATGTGAGTGCTTTCATACCTGTGTTTTTCCTCTTGCTGTTTTTTTGCCTTTTGACCTCCAGCTCTAAGAGGTCGCACAGCGCTGTCATGTCGATGAGAGCCAACTGACGCACCTTCTTCATGTCAGAGTGCGACAGATCCTGAACACGAGTCACTCCGAGACGGCACTTGGGGCAGATCACCCGCTGAGAAGGTGAGAGGCAGAGAGAAGTGAGGAGAGGAGGATTGGAGATGAAGTGGAGGTGAAGAGGACAAAGCAGAAAGAGAGAGAATGGGAAGAAAATGGCAACAGTGTCAAATCCTCTACATAATACTCAATGTAATAAAATCAGTCCTTTGCCTGATTACAACTCTCTTTCCCTTTCACTGATGAAATTAATTTACCCTGAAATAAATAAATCGCTTGGACTCTGTGACACAACAACTCTTCTTTTGTTTTGAGCTAATCCCTTTATTCATTTATTCTGCGTAACCCTGTTATCTAACTAACAGCGGGGTAGATTGGCTTACAATAACAATACTGTGTGAATTAACAGGTTTACATGAAAAGACCCAAAACCCAACGTATTTAGATCCGAACTGAGGCTCACATGTTCTGCGGTTTCTGTGAAGCTAAAGCTCGAAATGACTGAGATTATTTGTCTTCCTTCATCAGAGATGAATCCACCGCGGTTCACAAAAAAGACAAACTGTTAATAGGGGTTATTATTCAACATTTATGTGCCTTCCCTTTCCATAAGCTGTGCAATTACTTTCATGTCCTGTTTTCTGTCAATATCACACCCGCCACAGTCATTGAATGCAGAAAATACACAGTTGGAACGCTATTTCCCCTTTTGCCCCAATTGTCTTCCTATTTCATGATGTCAATGGGATGTTTACAAAGTTCCCTATTTGAAATGACACTTTCAAACTTTGCACAGTTTTCCAGTCATGAGTAGGCGAGGGGAGAGGGGCTCGGTGCTTACAGGCAGGGTGCAATCCTCTTTCCTGCGCTGGCTGTTGTTCTGCGGCAGGCTGGCCTGTTTGAGGAAGATGACGGCCTGTTCGCAGTAAGCCACGTCGGTGATGAAGAACTCCTCTTTAGGAGCGCCTCGCTGATGCTCCGTCGGGACAGCTGAGCGGGAAACAAACAAGCTTAAGTCTATTTGTTCATGGAGATGAATTTGATGCACGGTCGGAAGGGAAATAGAGGAAGAAAAACAAATATGAGGAAATGTACCCACACGCTCTCTTTATCTTTTATCTACCAAAATAAGAGGACAAAACATTAGGAGGTGGGACCAAATTCCTAACTTGCGTCTCTTATTACTTTGGCATTTGTCATAGTATGGCACTTTCGTTACTGAACATAACATGTGTATCTTTGTTGTTTAGAGATAGCATGTTTTTATAGTTAAAACATAAACAACTGAATTAGATTCAGAGATTTTTCTGCCTCTAACTCCAAGAAAGCAGAGAAAATCAGTTATTTCCCTAAAGATAGTTCCCCTCTTCATTTTGTAGAAGTACAACACCGTAATACTTTTAAAAACATTGATGTTTGACAAGTGTCCAGTAGTTATGTCAAAAGTGCAATATTTACATATATATCCTTCTGAAATGTAGTGGAGTAGAAGCATAAAGGGGCATACAAAAGAATCAACTGAAGTAGAATTACTTCTGTACTTGCATTCCTTCATCAAATCTAGCAGTTATTAAGTTATAAAACCTTGTTTTTATCAATAACATTATCACAACAATTGTAGCTATTGCTGTTTGTGCTTTGAGTGTACTTTCAGTTCTTTGTTTTTCCCTTAACCTGTTGAGCCCTATTGCCCCCGGGGTCAGGTTCAGGGTTCAACCCTGACCCTGAATTGACTGACACAGCAACATCTATATTGATTCTGACACAGCCAACTCACAGGTGTATCATTGCTTTGATACAAAAGGTTATTCATAAACCCCTTTTAGAAGTGAAGATATACTCATTCATTCTAGGCTTGTCATTTTCGAGGGTTAAGGTTAGGGCCCAGGGCTCAAGAGGTTAAGTAACTTGTATACATTTGGCTTACTGTAATAGTACTACTGTGTGTAGCTCTTACCTGATAAAGGTGATTTGGGAAGTGATGCCATGCTGTTGTGGGCAGAGTCTTCACTATGATGGGAATCAGGCAAACGGGTCTGGTGAAAGAAAGAATTTAATAAAACGTCAAGTCCAATTCTAATCATATAACCAAAGATTACAAATCACAAATGTGCCTGAAGGGGCTCCAGAAACGGTTTACAGCATAGGGAACCCTCTAACCTTGGACCCGGGATCCAGATTAGATACAAAACTCTCCAATAAATTGTTAAAGCAATTGTGGTGGGTTCAATCTCCTCCTATGTCTTGTGTACAGACATACAAGACTCTAAGGAACAACTTTAGTAAAAAGAAAATCACTCCTGTAATATGTTCTCTACCAGTGGGAATAGCCTTGGTGTTTCATAGTGTCCACTGAGCGGATGGAGCGAGTGTTTCCTTTGATAAGGGGCAGATAAGGATCAGAGGAGCAGTGTTCTCTCTCAGGACAGCTCAGACAGACAGGCGGGACAAAGCATGGCCTTTACATGTGATTTGCCTTCATGGTCACAGGTCAGCTCCTCTGCATGGAACAAGACAGCCCAGCAGAGTCCTGACAGTCACCGGGGGAGTGGCTATTTTAGATTTCAATGCATGCAGCTTTGACTCAGAGAGCAGAGCTTGCTGTCAACTTGTGTGACAGAATAACAGCAATCCTGGAAATGCAGGCAACCATTTTATAATGTATTGATATCAAGAGGAGCTTAGTGTAAAATCCACATGTAGTTCATAAAGCAAATGTATGAATGTGACTAACCATTCAATACTGCTTTCATCTTAAGGACCCCATGAATGAAAAGCATGAAGTGCCATTTTTTTCATTTGAAGGCATCGACAGTTCCTCCAACAGCAGGATACCAGAGGTTGCGGTGCATTTAGTGATTCAAATCGTTTTTTAAAAAGGTGTTTCAAAGTCCTGACCTTGGAGATGGAGGGGTTGAAGATGTCGCGGACGTCTCGAGGGGCCGGTTTGTTCCTCTTGCGGAGGGACAGCGTGTAGGAGTCCAGGCGCCGCTGGACGGCCTCGGCCTGGGTCCGGGTCAGAGTGGACAGCAGCACCGCGTTGTCTACATCCTCGCTGTCCTCGCTGATGAGGGTCGACAAACCAGCATCGACCAACCACTGCTCCTCCTGTTCGCCTTCTGAGACACAGAGAACACACAGACCACATGTCAATACACCGGGATGATGAAAACACGTACATATAATGCTAATTTACATTTTGACTACATGACTAGAATGGATTTGTGCATAAAGTCTCTCAGTTTGTAGTATCTAATTACTAGTTTCAAACAAGTAATACTTGTACGAAGAAATATTTTCAAGGAAATGTCTTAGCTAGTTAAGACTTTAGTAATGTATCAATCTGCTAGGATACCTCTGTAGCACAGTCCAATCCAAAGCGTGTAAACAGGAAGTCGCTGTAGCATAACTATCAAATATAATATTTTATAATATTTTACACAATAGATGTGACTTAACTGCCTGCCTTTTGTAAAAGTAATCATTTTATTTGTGTCTGCATTGTTGGACAAATAGGTGTTTCAGAGTAAGAAGTAGGGCTGCTCAATTAATCGTATTTTAATCGTGATTATGGCTTGCAACGATTTCGTTGCACTGATGTGTGATGACAATAAAGATATATTCTATTCTATTCTATTCTTACGAAAACAACGTAATCGAAATAAAACGATTATTTTTTTATTATTATAATAAATCCTTTTTTTCTTCAGTTTAATTATACTTAAAGTTCAGGGTAATCAACTGTTAAAAACATACTTCTCAAAGTCAATGAGTAATCGCATTTAATAATCGCAATTACAATTATTGACCCAAATAATCGAGATTATGATTTTTGCCACAATCGAGCAGCCCTAGTAAGAAGTGTGATATTAGTGATGGTTTAATATTGTATTCTGACTATTTAGCAAAATGTGGCATAACGTTTTGTATTTTGAGGCATGTTGTTATATTTTGGTGAAGTGGGAATATTATTTTAACGCATTTTGATCAAGTGTTAGCTCAGATCTGTCAACCACAATTAGCCTCATCATTTTAATTGTTCAATGTAAACGGGGAATCTGCAAGTAATCTTATGCTAGCATTATGAGTTAATTCAGATATACACAGCAGTTACACTGGGAACTTAATGTAGCTTTTTAGTAACAACTAATCAGTCTTTAGAAATGAATAAATCTCAGATGAGTAAACACTTAAAATGAAACCAAGAATGTGTTGCATGAAGAGCTTGTGGCACTAAATAGAGTAGTTGCTAAGTTGTAAAACGTATGTAGGAAGACAATAAAATAATGTAATCTTGAAACTAAATAATGGGACATGCTAACAGATGCAAAATGCAGACTTCAGAGGATTTACTCATTAGTCTGCAGATAAAACAACCCCTGCCACAAAGTGTTTGATAGTGTTGTCATGGTGATGAGCACTTCTTTGCTGCAGGAGGGAAACCTGATACGTTGCCATGGAGGACCTCAGCAGCAGCTGTGCTGAAAACTGATGCTTTGTAATTCTAAAAACATGAACTCATGACGTCTATCTCATCTCTCACTATCTGTTCTTCATCTTTCAGCACAGGATTATCAGGATGTACCTTCTGACTGTCTGGAGTCTCTCCTGGAGCATTCGAGGTCTGTGTAGCCACTCCCCTGTCGGATGGTCTCCACCTCACTCCAGAACGAGTCCAGGCACAGTTTGTCGGGGTGCTGCTCCTGGTCCTCGGAGGATGCTGTGTGCGAGGTGCTGTAAGGGTGCTCAGCGGCTGCCTGGTCCTGCGGGCTGGCCCAGGGCTCCACGCTCATCTCGGTGGGGCTGGGATTTCTGTTGCAGACATACACACACGTAAAGAAATTGCACGCATGCATGCAAACCAACGAGCAGAGACACAAAGACGCATACAAACACAGGAGGAATAGACACTGGAGCGACGCGGGGAGGATGAATCAGCCGGGGGAACCCAGAGAGATGGAGACACAAAAGGAGCGGGATGGAGGGAGGGCCGGAGCGAGGAGAGACGGCGAGAGCGGACACAAAGGGGGGTCTCTATTGTTCTTGAAAAATACAGCCTGGAGGCACAGTTCCCTGCATATCCACTAGATGTCACTGTTACAATGTGAGATCCTGTTGGTCACACCCCTTTTTGTGCTGAAACAGACACATGGCTGAGACCCACCCACTCACAATAGAACAGAAAACATGCACAGAACAATTTCAGGAGAGTAAATCATAAATCATGTGAGATTCTTTACCGAACGCAAACAGCAGAAATGCAGCCAGAAATCGCTCAGCATGACTCAACAACAGAGGGGACTGTTCTCTGACACCAATGGGACACACTCAGCTGCAGGCAGCCTCTTATCCTCGGGCACTAAAATGTGATTTTGTTGATCACAGACACAGGAAGTGGTCAGCTGAGTCACTCCATCAGTGTGCGGTCCAGTCACATTCCTCCAGTCAGCGAATATCAAGAGACATACCAAACCACACTTCCATATCTGAGGAATGCCAGATGGCGTATCATGGCAACATGAGTGTATAGTTAGATGTATGAGAACATACCCGTCATACTTTCAGATGTGAAGCAAAAAGCTAATCAAGAAAGTATTAATAAACACAGCAACGCAGATCAGATTTGTTCCACATCAGTGCTTTGGTGTGTGAAACCAGTTTCATGACATCACAGAGTAGAGACGGGGGTGGGGGGCCTGTGATGTCAGAAGTTGTGAGTTTCACTCAGAAATGGGTATCAGTGCTGGACCGGAATAATCCAGTGCCAAGTAGTATCAAAACGTAGGCAATAAAACAATACCTGCATTCTTCCTTTTTGTAACCATATCTATCCAATCCAACTGTATTTCTATAGCACTTTTAAAAACAACAGAGTGCTGTTCATCAATAAATAAATGAAACAAATGTAAAACACAGGAAAATAAAACCATACTTAAAGCCACACTGGAAACTCTCATACGAGACGTAACAACAAAATAAAACCCCAATTTAAAAGCACAGACTGAAATGTCTTATAGGTGGTCTGCAAACGCACGGGAGAATAAGTGGGTCTTCAAGCGAGATTTATCAAGAAAGAAATACGATTGGTCTGGTTTTGCTTACAGCCAATCACCAAGGATACATGCATTTCCTGTGACTTGTATTGGACCACTACTGCAACAGCTACAGCCCATACATACTTTGGTGTATTACACATATATACACATTTTTAAAAATCATTTGAATGGGGAGTGATGATGGCATTTTACACGAGTGAGTGCTTCCATGTTCATGATGGTCATTGGATGAAGTCCAACAAAAAGTACTACATGTATATTGTTCTCAGTCATTTTATAAGTATAAGTATTGTTATTTTTCTAATAATACCAGGCCCTAGTTTCTACTTTTAATCGCATTAATCCTCTACATTAATCATAACCTGTGAAATGTTGTGGAGTTAAATGGGTCATCATGCCATTGTTTTACTCTCTAAACAGGTATGATTACATTCCGACATATGGCAGTATGTAGTGTGACAGAACAGTTTAGTGAGATTTTTATTGTTCACTAGTTGACTTCCTTAAAATGGTCCTCATACACATTAACTGAACCAGACATTGTATGCTCACAGACTATTGTAAAATATGATGCACAGAGTTACTGTACTGGACTGTATCAGCAATAGTACAGACTGTGTCTGAATGCAAGCGGTACCGACTAGACAAAACACGATTATCAGCTATTTGTCCAATTATAAATCAAGTGTTAAGTCTATCAAATGTCATAAGATAGTGGAAGAATGTCCATCATATGAGCAAACCCTTATCTTTCAAATTGCTGCTTTAGCCGGACCAGCAGAGCCCAACTCAGAGATATTCGATTAAAAAACAAAAAAACAGAGAAAAGCAAAATCCTCACAACTGAGTAGCTAAAATCAGCAAACATTTTTCAAGTGAACAAAATTACTATAACAATTAATCAATTATCTGTTCCATCAGTCCTTTCCAATTAAGATTACTTTTTAAACAGTTTATAAGTCATAGTTAAAATGTAACATCACGTTTTATGATCTGTCTATATATATATGATCTGTTAATAACATTTGGAAACACTCACATGTTTGTTAAGAAGAACTATCTCCATCAGATCCAACATGTTTTAGGGAAAGAGAATATCGTATCCACTATGTAAACAGCACTCCACTTTAGCCAATGACTTAAGAGTTACGTTAGAGTCAGTAATGGGAGCGAACATGTGGTGAAGCATTCCTTATAAGCAGCATTGACATCATCCGTGATATCTTAATACAAAATCTGCCTCACTAGATCGCCCACACACATCTGTACAAAGCCACAACATGTGCTCACAATCTGCCACTATTATGCACACACCACATCAAGCCTGTGAGACCAGAGGTCTGCAGACAGCTGGATCACAGCAGTGCAATCTGGATCCACTTCAAGGGGTGCAGCCAGAACTCACATGAGACAAAAGAATTGAGCATAATTGTTGCTCAAGAAAGTGCTCAAGAAAAACTTTATTGTATGAAGGTTTGTCTTTAGAATATCAGGACACATGTCAAAATATAGCCAACATCTAACAAATGTGTGAAACTTCACAGTATCCACCACATATCCGTTCTGAATGATATGTTTATTTTACCACACAGTGTACCATCTACACTTTATTTTACCACATATACAACACCCAAACTTCCACCAAACATTTATGAATTTGATCCTTCTGATCCAGCTCCATCTCATCACACATACCTGTCTTTTTTCTTTCTGGAACAAGGTTTCACGCGCCTGATCTTCGCTGGGCTGAGGGCAGGACGGAGCCTGAAACGGTTCAACCTGGCGCCTGGAAACTGCATGGTGGACCCGAGACTGCTCACCAATACCTCCTCTCTGCCTCTCATATCAACAATGCTAAAGAAATCCATGAATTACAATCCAGCACAAAAACCTAGCCTTATCCAGTGCTGTTGGTTAGCCACCATGTGAGTGCAGTGTCAATCTGATCGCTGCTCAAAGTTCTCTGTTCTGTTCTGGGTGTGCTGTTGTAAGACTGCACTGAGGCTTGGAGCTGTGTGGCGCGTGATTGTGAGCAGAGTGGAGCTGGATCAGGAATGCAGGAGGGAGTGACAACTCTCTGAACATCAACACTTCATTCACACCTGTCCCCTCCCTAACCAGAGGGGACACACCCTGTGGGCCATCCAATCTGGTTCAAACTAGAGGGTTAGACACTTTTATAGACTAGTCAAAACACTTTGGGCTGTAACAATAGGGCTGCATGATATATCGTGTCGTGACGATAATCGTTTATTTTTTCATAGGACGTGAGATATTAAGTAGGCAAATTAACTCAAACACTTCATGTTACAGTTCTGTTGCTGCTTGCTACAAAAGGAAAAGGTACTTGAGTGAGTGAGTGACATGCAGGCTCTGCATGCACAGCAAACCACCAATTACAACCATTATTGATCAGATCACAGCAGGATAACCGAGCACGCTCAGCTTGTTGCTCTGATAACTTAAGATCCAGAAGTCCATGACTAAAATCCTTCATCCGGTTAAATATCGTTAAAAAAATACCAATTGTATAGCATTAAAGTTCAAGAAAGGATAATTTGCAGACAAAAAAAACTGTCTTTTCTTCAATTCCTGTATTTTTTCATATCGCAATATATATCGCAGGGGGAACAAATATATCGCAATGTCAGTTTTTTCCAATATCGTGCAGCCCTGTGTAACAATGACACGTGTTCAGGTCCAGGTAAAGGTAAAAGGGTAATTGACATAAACCATCAAGCCAACGGCTACATGAGTCAAAACTGACTTTAGTGGCCTTTAATTAAAAGCTACACAACTCTACTGGAACCAATACACCAAGGGGTCTTTGTTCCTTGCTTTTCTGTTGCTATTACAATTCACATGATTTTTCCTTTTGTAACTATATGGTTGTGTCGGCAACATCAAATGAAATGCCACATACTAGTGGTGAGACGCTCATGAGTAGTAGGCTGATTCAAATCATGCAGAAGGTAGCTACATATTGCAACATCCATACCTATCCTAGTCCGACCTCATACCTGAGCTCTTACCCAAACAGTTGCAATAGAATATGTCAGGTATCTGAGTGCTGATGTGACCTCAGTGAATGAGCATGAAGCGAGAGAGCGAGAGTGCAACAGGTCTGGCAACCCCTCACCAAATCACTGGCTTGTCATCTCTCTCGTCAGCTGAGGATGTGGAAAGACAAAAGCAGATGCCTGGTAAGACATGTGATAAACATATTACAGTGGTTTGGAAACTCGGGTCACTTAAGAAAAACCTACAAGTTGACTATTTTCACACATTTCACCTCAACAGAGATGGATGCATGTTGAGAACACATTTCCTTAAAACATCAACAGAAACGTATGAGTTACTTATACCTCTGCAGTTTGTTATACAGCTCAGCTTTCTTTGTAAAAATGTGTCTGAAATAAAGGATTCCACAGATAAATAATAGTCTAAATTCAAATGACCTCAAACTAAGTATGTCAGCAACCGCACTATGGAACACCCTCAGAGAACAAATGAAAAGGGGGGGAAGTCCCCTTGTTTTGCCTCAAGACGCAAAAGCAGCACTGTCATGTTTTAACCCAGCTAAGAATACTCTTTAGCATGCCAGTAAGTAATAAAGAAGCCACAAAACAACTCCTGAAACGGTCACAGTGTTGGGATTGTTTCTTGTTGAACAGGCCTCACACTAATACAGAGAATCAACAGGAAACGATCCACTCTGAGAGAAGAATGAACAACATATCAAACTGCTGTCTTGTGTTTATTCTCAGCACTGTGGGAAACAACACAAAGTAACCCCAGACTAACATACCCTGGATAAGAAACATGGTAATCCACTCGGAAAAAAGCAGCTCGTGTTTAAATCAACACACTGTTTAATCCTCTGGGCTAAATTCCATGGCAAGCCTCTTAGCTTGCAGAGAATGCAACAGTTTGCTCACACAGCCTGGAGAAAGAGTTTCTCGTCAAACCCTGTCACAGCATATGCAATCCGTCCATTGATACAGCAAATCCTCAACGCTGAAAGAAAATCAAAGTGCCTAAAAGAACTAAGAGACGCAGCATAGATACTCAAAAGTATGCAACTGTTGCACTGGCCAGTCAAATAAAAAGCAAACCAATGTGTACAGTCATCAAAGAAAACTGTCAGGACGTCCAGCACCACGTTTAGCTTAATAGTGGAGCTTAATCCATACATGAGTGAGCCCCTAGTCCCAGCATGCCACAGGGGCAGCAGAGGCCTGATCCTACCTGGCCTTGGCCCTCACGTTGGCTCTGCCCGAGAGCAGCAGCAGGGCCGCCGAGCCACTTCTCCCCCATGGCATCCTGCTGTTGTCCCCCAGATCTGCTGCACGCTGAAGGAAACAGCAGCTGCCTGCCCCTGGCAAGCTGTTTCCTTGTAAACTCTTCAATGCACAAACACATTAGAACAAGGACGGTCTCACTGCCGCTGGTAGGTAGGCACGTCACTACATCACATCCTGGGGCAGGAAAGGAGCTCTGCTTAAAGGGGTGGGGGGTCCGGGCAGGAGAGGAGCTGAGTGGTTGAATAGCTGACTGGGGCTGGGACACAGATCGAGGGAAGAGTCCGTCTCGATTGGGCAGAGGACGCAGCAGCTGCATGCCTGACTGACTGGCCGGCTGCTTGGGTAAAGTAATCCTGGGTGACCATCGTTTCTACCATTGGGACAAAGGAACATGAAACACCTCCTTTGTGTTTGTGCCAACATCTTCACTCATTCGTTTACTGATTTACTGATTTGGTTGACCTCTGCTCTTTTGCCTTTATGGTTGTCATCTGATTTACTGTCACTTATTTACAGCACAGCTGAATATCAGGTCTCGCACTGTCCACAGGAGGCTTTAAAGGCAGCAGTGAGAAACAGTTGCTCTTGAACTTCGGATCAGGACTAAAAAAGGGAGGAACATAAGGAAGAGCAACAAACAACCCTCAAAACAAGTGAAACAATAACACTGTTTGACACGGGTAAGAATCTAATTAGAAATCTTTTATGCATTTATATTCTGAACCCCCTCGATAACAAAGTTGGAGCCAGTCTGAAACATCTTTAAAAAGCTAAAACATAATACAATGATAGTGTGTATACTGTGCAGATGATCTGGCTATTACATTTTTTAACATACTTTAAATTGCACCTCAAATCTTTCTGATATAATGCAATTTTTTGTATCCTTTATTTAACTTTATTATTAAGAATGATTAAACTAACTTTGTCTTTGAAATGTGATCAACAAAGAAAAGTGTCTTTTGAGGTCTGACTGTCCTTCAGCTGCATTTATACAAAGGTGGGGCTGTGGACTAAAGGTAACTTGGTGCAGAGCTGAGCTAAGGCAGACGTTGGGTTTGTCTTGTCGTCATAATGGACCTGAAAGTGAGATTTCATTGAAAATCAATACATCTGACTCGTTGAAAGAGAGCTATTAGAGCTCTGCCCTAAGGATTGGAGTCTGCACCACAGCAGTGTTGCAGACTATGCAACACTGCTAGATTCTAAAACTAGATTATAAGAAATCTCTATTGTGAGCTACTCAGAGGTTTCATTCTGATAATGAAACATTTTAGACTTTGTTCACAGAAAATGTTCTTAAAACCACTTGGAAGACAAGGAAAGAACACTTTGTAAATAAATGTTACCTCAAAGGAAACATTATTTTAGTAAGTACCCTCAATTTGTAAATGTCGTGATTTTAAAAAGGACCTTTTGCTACTACTTTTTAAGACTCACAGAAATATCAAGTTAATTATATATTTAGCTAAATATATCTACTGGAAACAAAGGATAATAATTCAGTGTTGTTATTTTCAGTTCAGAGACTCTGATGCTGTGCCCCTGGTCCACTTTCAATTGTATCCAATACTAAGTCAGTGAAGCCTCCTCACTACAACATTGAACAGTAAAACAAACATACCTGCTTAATTGTATTTTTACAAACATTCGCACTAAAATGAATCCCTAATTTTCTGTTAAAGTACATTTGATCAGCTCCTGGATGACGTTTTCTGCACAAAATGTTCTTCTATAAAACTGTTTCCATTGAAAAACAAAAAATCGATCCAGTTGTGTAGTTTATAACTAGTGATACATCAATAGACATTTTCATTTCCACAGGCCCCTCTGTGTTGTACAGTTGATCAGTATAGTCCGTCTGCTTTCTAGCAGATTGCCAAGTCACGTTTTACACTCAGTATCTCTCTAACCAGATCAACACAGATTAGGAAGACCACAGGGATCCCTCTTAGGATGTGGCCTTCCTTACTAGCTCTCTGTCTCTCTACACACACTCATGTATCCCTCACTACTCTTTGACACTTCCTAAAAACAATGAATAGTCTCTCTCTTCATTCTCACCTTGATTTAGGTCCAGAAACACAAACAAATCGGCTCTCCCGTTACTTCCCTCTTGCCACATCCTTCCTCAAACATTTCTTTCCTTTCTGTTGAATCATATCTGACTGTTGTTTTCTGGTAAGTCAAGCCCTTTCTTGCCTCTGTGACCTTCGCTCACGGATAATGCCCAAAGGAAAAAGAGAGTGGAGAACGTGATGCAGTGTCAACCTATGACCCGACAGATGGCATGTGACAGCCAGCTCATCCACCTCTTCACAAGTAGAGCAACAGAGAGTGAAGGGGAGGGGGAAAGTGGAGTGGAATACAGGAGAAGGTGAAATGAGTGCACATGCTGTAGGTATAAGCTAATACAGGAGAGAAGGAAGATGTGACAAAAAAACCTTCGCCATGTTTTATTGCATTAGGACTGTTGGCCTAAGCTAAATGTTTCATATGTAAAAACAAGGAGGGGAAACGTGTCCCAGTCTGAGCCGGACTCATTCACACTTCCAGATGGTTTGACTAACAAGCTACTGCTCAGCCAGAATGATGGAGCCTGACACTCACCACTCACAGAATTAAAAACACGGTTGCCTGCCAGCTTGCTCAGTATGCATGTACAGCTAACAGAATAGCAAAAGAGGAGAATGGAAATATGTCATAAAAAGCAGAAGTTCATTTAATAGAGCTGATGCACGATCGTTTTTTAATGCAATGACCACACTCCCCCTCACAAACCAAGGACAATATGTCAAAAGCATCTCATACACAGTCAGGATTTTGCTGTATCGACCTGGGTGTTTCCGCTCATTATTATTTATGGCTGCAAAGTTTGGCACATTTATTCATCTGGGCGGTGTCGCAGAACTTGTTCTGAAAGCACAGATGGGAAGTGCAATGGAGAAGCTTCAATGATATGGTCCTAAAAACATACCAATGCAACATTCAAAATATGTCACTGGGCAAAGGGTAACATAACTTTACAGTGATTTGCAGTTAACATGTGTGTCACTAGTGTTCTTGTTGAGTTTTTTGATTTGTGTGAGCTAAATCTATAAATTAGCCTGTTACTAAATAAGCTCATTACTGTGCAACATTTTAATTAGCTTGTGCGAGACTATTATAACATTCAACAAACTGCTCAGCATTAGTAACGTAACTTTTGACTGAAACACACAAACACAGATTGACCTTCTGTATTTCAGAATTGTTTCATGTACGGAGGATATACTGGCCTGGTGAGTTTAGAAAGATAATAACCACCTTTGGTCTGATGGCAGCAGCTCATAATCTGTACACAGACAATGTGACATACAACTATTCTGATGCAGTAAATCACAGTCATGTCTTTTTTGACAGAATCAGTACCTTATGATTATGTCATTGACTGACAATGAAAAGCAATAACACAGGCAATGAGGATGTTGTCCATAAAATGAGCTATAAATGTAAGACTGATTTACATTTACATAATCTTCAAAATGATGGCAGATTGCTGAAACATGATCTGTAGAACACAACACAACTTTGCTCACCACATCACTTCTCTAGCTTGAGTTATTTTATCTTTGACATATTCATTATTATTATTATTATTATTATATATATATATATCTATATATATATAGATATATATATATATGTGAGTGTGATTCCACAGTTTGACAGACTTTCCTCCTAAAGTAATATAGCCTTTCATTATCATAACAACATGTGGTGTTCCCTTTGACCTTAAACACCCCTTTGGCTGTGTGTTTTGTCAGAATTAGAATACCTTTATTCGTCCCACAGAGGGGACATGCATACTATAGCCTACTGACAGTGAGATGAAAACAATTCAAAGTGAAACTATTGATATAATCATTTTAAAAAGCCACAGCAAGCAGCCATCTTACAGAGTATGGCATGTCTACAGCAAGATAAAACATATTAATTGAAGTGAAAGTTAATTATATCACACTGATGTAAGATATAGGACAATGTATTATCAAAAAATTAGGCTAATTATTACAGCAGTAATATCTTATGACTGCTAATGCTAAACATTGTAAATGCATTCTGTAGCCCCATGTATTCCTCATGTATCAAGTCATCATGAATTCAAAAGATGCTGTGCGAGGTAAAGAGCCATATTACCAATACATCAGTACAGCTTATTGCAGATAAAGCCTTTTAGTATTGGCATGTATCAAACGATAAGTAACAACATCAACAACAACAACAACAACAACAACAACAACAACAACAACAACAAATGCTAAAGGTATTGTATGTGTGAGGTAAACAGTGTTTGCTTCACAGCATGTCTATCAGAGTGCATTGCAAATGTAAAACGGTTTGCTCTGTACAGTTATTGGATACAATTTATTTTTGCGTATGCCTTGTGAAAAAAGGTTGTTAAACATGGCCTATTATCACTGTTTTTAAACTCCCATAATGTAGGGGCTGGTAAAACAATCGTAAACGCATCATTATACAGTCATACACTGCAATAAAGTCTACGCAAACACTTGCTTTGAGCTGTATTTCTGTCAGTGCAGTAGACAATAACACTGCTGCTGAACACATGCAGGAAGAGAAAACACGCCCGTAGCAACAGAGACCCATAGCAACCATTAACGCTTCCAGACCGAGAACAGAATCACAAAGCCAAAGGCAAAACACCAAAAACACACGTGGTGTGTATTTTACTTCCGTTTGTAACGCTCACAACCTTTTGTAAAAAAAATAACATCAGTGTTTTTTTATGACAGAAGTCGTGCTTTTTGGAAAAGTGAAGGTTAGCTAGCTAACGGGAAACAAAGAAATGCACCACCGGAACCAGTTTACTTACCTGGGAGAACACCGTAGACGTGAGGAGACACGACTGAGCGTGACAGAAGCCTTTTTCCATTTAATGCTAGCACAATAATGGTGTGCCTTGTTGTAAAAGGCGGTAACAAACAGATGGTAGGACCAGAGAAAAGCTCTCCTTCAGAGATGAGACGGGAGAGGCTGCTCTCCTCCGCTGACCACCGGACACATTATCCTCCGCACCTTGCTTGCGGGTGACGTCACCACGCGACTCATCATACAACAACACATGTCCTGGCAAAGCCGGCTGGAAAATGGCCACATTAATGCACATCAGGGAATAGTGCATCAACAGAAATCACCGGATCCAAATAATGGGTATTTGATCTCTTGTCATTCATGAAATTAAATAATAAAGTCTTCAGTTGAACTCCCTTTTGTGTAGCCTACTTTTCTGAAGGCTTGTCACTTTGAATGTGACCTGTAGGTTTTTACATAATGTATCCCCTCATTAATGCATTTTCTTTCTTCTTTTGATGATTGCAAGTTAACTTACCTTGTTGTATTTGTTGTGATTTTTCTATATTTTTCCAATAATGCCCTGTTCGGAGGTGGATGGGATAGGGCTAAGATGTTGAAGAATATGTGAGTAATATGCAATCATTCAAAATCCTATTTATTTTTGTGCACATGTTCAATTTTACATTTGACCTCAAATAAAATAAATATTGAAAAAGCATCATCCCAACTGACTCACACTAATGATCAAAAATAGGTTAAAACATTGTTAACAATACCAAAACTGGTTGAACATATTCTTATGATCAAGCGGTTCCAAAAAATGGAACCTACATTAATTGGAGATTAAATAAACATGAAGTCTTAGATAAAAAAGAACATATTTAAGGAATCGTTTTTAGAGTAGGCTAATTGATAAACGGCACAATGTGGATAGGTCCCTGGACACAAGAGCAACTGTCACACATTTGAAATATAAATAACATTGACATGTGAATAATAACAGCACAATGTGTAAAATCATCTTTGAAATGCAGCCAATTTTCTAATTTCCGGTAAGTGCACCTTTTGCTAAGAATCTTTCATCAGACTTTTTCTTCCAAGGTCAATGACTCTCCAATCCCACATTAAACAATGTTTCAACTATTTAAAAACGCACATGCCCATGCAAGGCCCCAGCTGACTGAAGTTTAGATTACAGCTTCCTTAAACACAGTAGCAGCTGTGTGAATGCAACATTGTTGGTTATTTTTAGCCTTGCTAGCAGCAGGGCTCAAGGGATGGTAAAGACAGCCGCTCAGTTGGTCCACCATTGGTCTGAACCTAAATATCCCCACACCTGCGGGAAACATTAAGATTAAATCTTTTACAGACATTCACAGTCCCAAGAGGATGAAGCCTAATAGCTTTGGTGAACCTTCTGACACTTCCTTTAGCTCCACAAGCAGGTCCAACTGTTCACTTATCCTTTTGAAATATCTCAAAATCTATCCGATTTATTGACACAAATATGTGTGTCTGCTTGGATTGCCATGAAATTGGTACAGATGTTCATATTCCCCTCAGGTTGACTACTTACTTTGATAATGCACCACCTTTCCAAAAACATGAGTACTAATACTTGTAAGAATAATCACATTCTTTCAGCCTCAACCTGCGCTTTGAATGTTAAAAGTACGACGTGTCAGCATTTAGCTCAGATCACCTGATTGCTTAAGTACAGTCTCTCTGAGCGACTATAGTCTTGTTTAACTATATGGTGGGGGAGATCATCATATTTTGAATCTCTTTAAACAACTAATGGAGCTCCATTCATCTCCATTGCATTTAAGATATGCTTGCAACATTCCCTTGCACAATTTCATTTGATTTCTGTTTCTTCTCGCACTATTTCTTAGTTTTTTATATGCTTTATTGTTTTATGTCTTATATATATTTATTTTGCGTGTGTTGGATGAGTCTAGGACTTAAGATTGTCATTGCTGTAAAGCCTTTGAATCTTGAATTTGAATATTAACATGAGTTGTGCCAATATTAATTCAACGAGTTATAGGCACAAGCAACACATCACATTAACTTCTTCCTTCTAACAGCTCTCTCTCCACTCCTAGAAATGAATCACTCACACTGTCAACACATCACTGCAGCAGCAGGAGATATTTATTTGCAGATATCTCACGCCTAACATACTGTAGACGCGGCCCACTCCACCCCTGCAGTTTGTCTAGTTGCAGCTTTGATGTGGAAAGATCATTCCTCCTGGACAGATAAATTATCTCTGGCATCCTGTTTTTGTTTTCATTGTCCTCTCAGCTTTCTTGCGGTTCATTTCAGGCGTGTATGGATAAATGTGGGTGAGAGAGAGAATGTGAGGAGGAAACACACGCAGACAGAATGAGACAGAAAAAACAAACGACAGAGAGACACAGCGATAGAGAGCTCAGAGGGCCCGTACAGCAGCCTACTCTCTTCCTGCCATTGTTTCCTCTCAGGGACCCACATGAGGCTACGCCTCCTGGACATCAGCTCGCTCCCCCTCCTCCTACGGCTGCTCTGCGTTTCCATGGAGACCGAGAAATTATGCCTGCAGATGATTGCCTCCCCTGCTGAAAGGCTTTCATGGAGGAAATAATACAGCACACCCTGGAAGTATGACGGTTGAAGGAGTAACATGGAGACAGTTCATGTGTGGTGATATAATATACCTGATTGAGGATACAGGGTCCCACAGTGTAATAATGTTAAGCTGATGCATTCATTTGTGCACCAGTCAATTTCAAAATTAAATATGGAGATTTATCCCACAACTCTCTTTAGAATATTTTGATTGTAATGTATGTCTGTCTCCTTGTTTCCTGTCTTTATCATTTGCTCTTGTTGATATTGTAAATACAGCTGCAGTTATCATTTTCAAATATTAGGATGTTGATATTAGCAGTAAGCTCAAAGTACCACTTTATCGAAGCACAGCCTCACAAAGCTATTAGACCTTTTTTCTTGTTAGTGTTTGTGCTTCAGACATCAGATAATAGTCTGAACCCATCATTGAGCCTTTAATTCCTTCAGTTTATTAGAAAACCATGAAGGAGGAGGCTAAATGTGCAAAAAATGTGAACGTGTGAGTTCCTTCATTTGTCACAACTCCAACCATTTTACATTTTCTGCACATGCATTGTTTGAATGTCTTGGCACTTACATGCATATTTCCACCTCAAAGGGAGCATGACTTCACAACAGGCTTGACAAGTGATTGATTGAAATCCTATCTGAAGCGAGGAACCCTATCTATACTCATGATCAGGTTAGTCTCCTTAAGCGTGAGCTCCATCGAGCCATTTCAAACACTAATGCTTCCGGTTGATAGCTAGTGGAGGCAAGAGAGAAAAAAGAAACAATCTATGCGCTGATGAGAACAAATGTTTGACGCTTTAGTTGTTTGTTTTTAACATTGTCTCACATACTGACATATACTGAACGTTATATTAATGTTGATTTCTAAATTCTTAGGCCCTTTGCTGCTGTACTGTTGAAAGGGCCACACATCTGCTGTGTTTCTCAGTCTCATGTCACAGCACCACCTGAAACCTGCCCCGCTCATGTTGTCTGAAGGATTATGCTGTGATTAAATGTGTGGGTTTGTTTCTGTGAAAATACTGACTCAACACTTTGCGGAATTCTCTCACGAGTAGACAGTATATCAGCATTTGTGGTGTGTCATATATTATTATATAATGTGCAAAAATGCACATTATCTGAATACCATTTCTATTTGCAAAAGCAGTGCAGTTAAAACTTACCAACCAGCTCAAAATAGAAAGAATGTTACGTTTATATTTGATTGACAATTAGATTACCACAACTTCTTTTGTTTACTGTTTTCTTTGCTGCTTTACATTTACAAAGAGTTTTAAGTGGGTTGATTACACAATGTCTCAGACAATGGACGTTATTCAAGCAGGCTAAAATCGCGTGCTATATTTAACCACATTCATTCACGGTAATATCCTGCTTTGGGATTAACCCTGATTTGAGCTGGGTAACAAAGTGTTCATGGTGGGACGTGAGCACGAGTTGTGATGACGTTTAAATAGGGAATTAGATGATGTGATGTGGGGAAAGAACAAATAAGTAGTTTGCTGTCAAAGCAAAATGATAAAACTTTATTGAAACCTATCAAGTTTTCTTGGAGAATAAATAAAATATGATTGTCCACCAGCCCGGGACTGTCGTTTTCTCACCACTCTCATGGATAAACACAATATTTTAAATGTTTTATTTCATAACTTCAAATAATTGATACATAAAATGCATCAATAGTTCAGTAGGCAAGGAGTGTGATAAATTGACATTAAAAAAGCAATAATGTTAAATCCAGAAGAACAACAGGAACACATATGTAACATTTTAAGTAATCATTTGCATACTATTCTTCTTTGATATGTATATTTCGTAGATTTATTTAGGGCCATCAGCAAAACCACTGAAGTGCAGGTGAACACAGTGCTGCAGTTACACATTCTTCTTTCTTATTCAGCAGTTTTGAATGGCTGTTGTTCAGTTGCTGAGGTAAGTAGAAACTTTAGACTATGAAGGCAGTTCTGTGATACCCTCAATGCCCCTGTGTTTATGGTTTATGTGCTGAGGGACTGCAGTATAACACCACACCAGCGCCCTCTGTGTCGCAATGTGTTACTACAGGAGAGTCATCACATAAACACCTTGTAGTCCTTATGACATCAAATAAATCATACAGGACATAATGACCCCAAGATTATAGGAAACCTTGGAAAATTGGATAACATTTTTAACTTAAATATTGTTTAATTTACTGTCTTTAGATTGTTTAAGTGTTGTTTCAAATACTATATTTATTCATATGTAATATACTAATAAGGCCACTAGAGAGAGCTCTAATCTTTCTGTGAGCAAAGCTCTAGGGGAGGGTAATGGTAGGGAAATACAGTTGAATTACATACCTTTGTTATTACAATTTTTACTCATTACAATTCACATTTTCTACAAGAACCTGTATCTGTTTTAACTATCGCCATCCAATCTAGATAGATGGAATAGAGAATTTCTTGCAATATCCTGAAGAGATTAAAGTGTTCAACACATTTTACTTCACTTTTATTTAAGATGAACATAATCATGGGAGAGAGAGACGGGCAAATGCAACAAATGTCCACAGGACAGAATCAATTCACGAGGCTGCACATTTATGGATCGTGTTATCACTCGGTTACCAGGTCATTTAAATTGATTTTGATTGAAAGTTTGCTCATTACTTGTTTCAAGTGCAGTTGTATACACTCTTGAGGCTTAATCAGTGATTGAAAAAAGCCAGACTCATTTGTAAAGTGGTTGTTTTTTTGATCTTACTAAAGGCATTTGACTGCAAACACATATTTAGGATGCAGATGTCCTGCAGGCGTAGCTTAAGAGCGAGGGATGGTTGCACCAGATGGAGGCCTTTTGTATTATCTCGGAGTCACTGCCTCGCTTTAGGGAAAGTATTACTTTTCTACAAAGGAATTTGGTCTGGTGAACTGCTGTCAAGTATCCTTCATTCACATGTCAGTGGTCTATCAGAGTTATAAGAAATATTTCAAAGCCTTACTAAAACTGCACTATTAGAGTCTGTGCTCAATCTTAAACCTCAGAGATCTCCCACAGAAGCGCAGCAAGCCTCCAGCAGAGAGTGAATTACCTCTTTTCTGTTAATGTTGGTGGGTGTTTTGAGAGTTGGAAACATTCCGTGTCATTTGTGCACACACTGAAATACAAACAGCAACTTTTGTACCGTAATTGCCAGAGGAATGAAGAGTTCTCCTGATCTATTCATGGATTTAAGGCCTTCACAGTCACTGGCACAATATGCAGCGAAGAGAAGAAAGAGGCAACCGGAGAAAATCTTTATATTGATGCCATCCATATGAAAGAGAATGGGACTGTGTTACCAAAGAGGAGTTGCAGCATAATCCAGTTTACTGTCAAATCCTGCAAAAGACGTTCAAACCTGCAGGTTTGACTTCAGAGCTGGGTTTTTGTTACTCTCAGCATGACGTGTGAGTGGTAATCTTTGGCTGCTATCAGAGGATGGAGAGGAGCTCAATAATCTGTTGATGAGGCAGAATCTGAATGATGCAGCTTGCCTCCAATGATGATAAGCCCAAATTCTGTACTTAAAGGTGGGGTAGGTAAGTTTGAGAAACCGGCTCGAGATACACTTTTTGTCATATTCCATGGAATGCTCTTAACATCCCGATAGCAATGAATATCTTAAGTGCTTTGACAAAAAATCCATACAAAAATGTCATCTGTGGAAGCCGTAGTACTGTAAAAAGCACGACCAATCATTTTAGCCGGCCCGGCTAAAACAACTGGATGGCCTACCTGCCTGTCAGCCTTCCATCTGTGCACAAACTTGTCTCGTGCCCTCATTGGTCATGTGCGCGTTCGTGTGTGTTGGAGGAGGGGCTCTGTAAGGAAGTGGCAGATTTGTTCCGGTTGTGTATTTTCAAATTCTAGCGCACTCGAGCTGGTTTCTCCAAAATTACCTACCCCACCTTTAAGTGGAATTTATGCTACTTAGATATTACCATTTGAAAGGAAAGTACAATACTTTTTATCACACTACATTTATTACAGCTGTAGTTCCTAGTTCCTTTTAAGATTAAACCAGTTGTTGTCCATATTGTTAGCTTGTTAGTGTGTAGCTGAGGCCCCTTGTGTTTCTATTAGTTGTTGAAATTCCACCAAAGAGAAATATAATCCTATAAAATGGTTTCAGTAAAATAACAGTTTGAGCTTCAAAGAGATAAGATACTTGAATATTTCATACAAAAAAAACAAAGATAAAAAATAAGTATATTAATGTGGAGTTATTCATTAAATTAGTGGATGGCAACAAATCAAATAGTTTCAAGTGTTTCAAATCTAATATAAGAACAACAACCTTTTATGTGTTGTGTGGCCTTGTTCCAGCTGCTAAATTCATAATCCTTCTTTTTAATTTAGGCACCGACAATATGCAAATAACCTATAGTGCTCCCAGGAAACACATTTATTTGTGGATTTCCTTGGGCCATAATGATGAGACAAACCTTTCAGCTCTCAGAAGAATTGCTTGTACAGCAGAAGTTTTCTAAAAAAAAGAAACCTTAATGTCAATGGGTTCAAGTTTTTTTGGATGAGGTTCAAGTTGAGTGTTAGCGGAAAAATGAGTGAAGTGGAACGTCTTTCCACTTCATTACAGGACCAAAAGAGTAAGAGTGGGCTGGATAAAGTGTATTTTGCTATTTATTTTCATATAGACTTCTCCTGCATTATGCAAAGCCAATATTTAAAACACATTTTATATTGTGGGCAATACAGATATTCTGTGAGGGTAACCAGAAAGAAGAGAGCAATTATTTTCTCTTTTAAAAATCTTCCTCCACACTCCACACAGTTGCTTTCGCAGTTAATTCAGATCTCTGGAGTCTGTCTACTGAAATGCTGCTCTCCCCAGGAGATGCAACCCCCTCTGGAGCCCTTACAGGCAATTTAGCAGCAGACACTATTTCAATTTTCCATGCCTGTAAAGTGCTCCTATTTGCTTTTTGAATCAACTAGACTGGAGTGACTACATGTGTTTTTTGTCACTGTTACATTTGCATCACTATGACGTATATGTGCTCATGTGTTCCTTGAGTGCATTGCTTTGAGGGTCTATGCACACATCAAAGCCTTTCGTCACTCAAATGTATTTCACTTCTTGTTCCTTCACTGTGCAATATGATGTATGTGCAGAGTTTGACACTACAAGAATATTAACATTCAGACACAAGGAGAATCATGACATGAGAAGCTGACTATACCATGTATAGAAAATGTCTACCAAGAGGATTATTTGACTCTTAAAATTATTTTGTATTTTTATCAATAATTCACCCAGTGGTGCTTTGAATAGCTGTAGAAAACTGTGTTTCTCTTGGAAGCCTCCAAGGTGAATGAAGAATAAAAAACGGAGAAAATTCTCGATAATAGAAGTAAACAGGGTTTTTGTTTAATAACAGCAAAACTGTATTTTTCTGAGGATATATCCAATTTTAAGATAAATTGTTGAAACATTACACCCACTCCAACACTCATGTATTCTCAGTGAAAAAGCCATTATGGTATTGACAGCCCTGCCTGTTCTCTCAGTGTTTTTAACCACAGGACAGCGGTCAATAATATAAACTGCAGCGCACTTAAAAGGAAAAAAGGGGGCAACGCATCACTACTTAAATTACACTGTGATTAATAGCTGTCTGATTGATATAGAATTGGCTGAAAAGAACAAAGTGGTTGATAATAAGAGCTCCATCTGTGTTGATGTGCTAATATCTTATTATCTTATTGGTTGGATTTAATAACTTGGACTCAAGTCTTGCTCTTGGCAGTTACTTGGCACTGATCCAGTCGTCACCACAGAGAGAAGAGGAAGATCACAGAGAGGGGTCGATCAATGCAGGATAGAAAGACATGATGTGTATTGTTGGAGCAGATTTACAATACAGTTTTTAATAGCATCAGAGAAAGTAAAATGGTCTTCCCTTAACCGCTTCTTCAGGAAAAGATCTGCAGATGTTTTTTGTCTGTGTATTCTGCCATTAGTCACGAACAGTGTGCCTCCTCGGCTGCCTGCAAACCATAAACAATGATGATGGAAAGCTTCTCACTTTAAGACTCGCTTTCAATGTTAGCACTTAAGAATGAGATGAATCATTTTAAAGCACATTACACTTATCTCAAGCCTCCCGTGGATAAAGTTAAAGGAATAGTTGCTTTCTGTCGAGATTTAGATACAAGAAGATTGATACTCTCATGTCCGTCCATGGATTATAGACTTCGAGTCACAAAATGGTTGGATTAGTTTTGCTCAGAATAGAAACTAGAAATAAAAGGAAACTATCATTGGTTATTCAAAGGCAACACAATCCATATCATCTTTAACGCTAACATGCTATATCTTTATATTAGGGTTATAAGACTATTTCCTGGTAGTGACTTCCTGAGATCAAAGCTGTTCCTAGTCTGCTATGCTATGCTAAACTAAACAACTTTATTTAAGCTTCATAAAAAGTATGCAAACATGAGAATCTTTTTGTCAAAAACTTCCTACAAAAATATTCAAATACACTTTTAAATGGCTCCAGAAAGATTTTAGTAGCAATTTGTGGGACACTGCACTGATTTAATCCTTAATCTCAACTCTTATTTTATCAGCTTTGTTTAGTGGTGCCACTCCCAACAAAACAACCAGCCTTTTCTGCACCTTAGGAGAAATGGGGCAAGTGCAGATCCATAAAATATGTAAAGGGTGAAGTCTTAAGCCTACCCTCAATTTTCTGCCACCAGGGGACCAGACATATTTGGGTTAAGAAGAGAAAAAAGGAAATGTACAGGGTGACCAAATACTTTACTCCATCAACCATTACAGATGACCCAGATTCTCATATCACAGTGTTTCCATGTTTAAACTTGTATTTCCCATTGTATTATACTTTACAGCTTTGAATATATTTATTGTAATACATGCTGTATATCTTGGGTTACACTACACATGCAATAATAAAATACTTTTTTCAGGGTTTTTCCTATGAGTATTGCAGATTGACTTCCTTACCTGTCATGATGAAAAGGTTTGATGGCGTCTTCATATCTTGGTCTTTGACCTAAAGCATTTGACGAGAAAGACTTTGATGATCAACATAGCTGAGAAATAAAATTATTGCATCACTGAGGAAACCCCAGGGGTCTACACAATAGACAGCATTTTCTTTACAAGACAATAAAAGCAATATAATCATTGAATTATTGAAAAGCAAAAATAAATAAGGCTCCCCCTTCACCACCTCAGACAGCTTTAGATATTCAGAATCTCACTGTGGAAGACAAAGACCTTCCATTTAAGAGGGGCATCAAGAACTGGTCCAGGAAACACTCTTTTTAAACTGTTGCTTACTTGTAGCACATATATTTTTTGAAGACAGGGCTGAGTGTTCGTCTTTTGCTTTTGCAGTGTGTAGAATGTTTTACTTTTTCTTATATCTGACCCATCTGTATAATTTGTATATATTATTATTTTGTAAATACAATTAATTTGCTCTATGTTTATTCTTTTTCAATAGAAATATAAATGCCCAGGTAAAATTATATCACTTTCCTGTTTTGCTTTTCCATCCTTTTCAGGAACTGTTTAGAAAATAGCCCGGCTAGCTTGTGCCACTTTCAAGAGGCAGATCTCTGCACCGGAACCAAGATAATGACTCTTGTTTCTCTTCACATAATGGGTGGGTGTTTGCTTGAGGTTTGACCTAAAAAGGACAGAAGACATGTGAGTAAAGACACGAAGAAGAACAAAGGAAAAGAGACACAAGTATATAGGCAAAGCTCTATAGAGAATAAAATGGAAATCTCAAATGGTGGGAGAGACATCTGAGAGACTCAGAGAGAAACTCTCTTCCTCTACTCTCTAACCAGAGAGACAGGGCAGACAATGAAATGATTCTTATTGTCAGCTTCAGCATATCTTGACATACTTGATACTGCTACATAATACATTAAATAGAAAGCCTGTGGAGAGTTTTCTGAACATTGAGAACTGCACAGTTAGTGTGTGTATGTGCCGAGGTATGCAAGCACATTTAGATGTATAACAGGGGACCTTGAATGGGTCAAAGGTGGCCCTGAAAGCGCGACACATTTTTTAATGAGAACACGTAAATAAACAAACACAACTAGATACAGAAATGTAGCACAGATGACAACAAACACTGTTTCCAGGGAAACCTGAAAAAGTGATGATCAGGCTTGTTGTCCCACCTACAAAACGTACAATTTTGCACATATTGCAAGGATGGCTGACATCAATACCAAAAAAATACGGCAGCTGCAGTAACCGTTAATATTAAAAACGGATTTGGAAAACAGACATGTCAAATGCAGTATACACACAATGCCATGCAGGGAATTCTATTGCATCCAGGCACATTTTGCAGTAGGTCTATGAAAGCTGCAGTAGCTTGTAGCATGAGAGCACAGACAGATTATGCTGTCGCAAGTCGCAATGTTATTACCATGTATTCTTTCCCGATTCAAGCAGTGCATGCAACAGTAGGCCTACTTTGTTTTGGCAGCTAGTTGGCCTTTACTAAAAGTTGAAGAAGATATGTTATGCAATTTGGAACGCAGCCGGTGAGAAAAAGGTGTATTTCCCAAAATGTTGAACCAAAAAAAATGCAATTTCTTAAAAACGAAATTGTGTGGGTGGTTTTGGGTACCCCTGGCGGTCTCGGGCCCCACTTTGTGCACCCCTGCCATGAACACCGTGCGCTTCAGTCTCCTCCTCCCTCTCAGCCCCGCCCTCCAGGAGTGAGAGAGACCGCAGACACACACTCAAATACACACATCCACACATTGAGCTTTTCTCCTCCTCAGCCCTGCTGTGTCTTTACTAACGGGACAACTTTAAACCTTCAGGATATCTGCCGGTTTCCCCTCGCCTCCATGTGAACATCTCGACCCGGAGAGAGGTGAGTGCTCACATTTAGTTTAAGGGGGGAACCGTTACTGGTTAAAACTAAACGAGGGGGAAGAAAAGGGGATTTTTTTCTCAGTAGAGGAGGAGGAAGCGGGGCAGGCATGAGGAGGAGGACAGGCATGCCCGACTCCTGCTCCTCTTTGAGCAGTTTTAGCTAGCTCACTTTACCGCCTTTCGAGGGTAACGAAAAGCCTCAATAACGTGCATTTACACCGGGGCAAACCGTCGCTTCCGCTACTTGTGAATTTAACTCCGGTGTGAGATTAGCAGAGCGGCTTCAACATCCTCCCCGGGATGTTGCCATTACACCACTGTAAGGTTTCACATGGCTTTTCATACTACCGCTACTGCATTTCTGCAGCAGATACTTTGGCCACTTGGACGTAGTTTGTAACCGCTGAGAGCTGCAGGGATTTACTTTTAAAAGTGCTGCTACTTTATGAGTATGACCTACAGAAGCGAGGAGAGCTCAGCAAGGATGCAAATGTTAAGATTTTGTAAACTGATGTAGCAATGTCTAAACTTTTGAATGGAAAATGTGTGCACACCTTTAACCATTTACATATCTGACAGTGTTTTAGGTGATGTCTCTAAATAGGTTTGTTTACATAAATCACCTGATGAGTTAGGGACTGCTAACATTTATTGTCATTCTCGGGTAGTGTCTATTTAAATAATTTGATGAACTGCTTAAAAGATAGTGAACATGTGCTTGTTTTGACCAATCAACCGTCCATAACTCAATTCAGAGTGATTTAAAACAAAAAAGCAGCACATTTTTGCACAGGAAATGCTAGAACAATCATATTTGACATGTTTGATTGATAAAGCGATTATTATTACTATTTGCTAATTGGCCAACAGTCCAAAACCCATTGATATTTGTTATAGAATTATATTAAAACAGAAAATCTTTCCATTCAAGAAACCGGAAGCAGCAATTAAGGTGAAGTACTGAAACTAATAATTTATTTGATTCAGTCTAAGATATCTTTAATTGTCTCGCTTTTTCTGACCAAGAGTCCAAAACTCAAAGACATACAGTTTCCAATGAAAATTAACAGGGAGAAAGGTTAACATATAGATGACTAAGATATTAGTTATCACAATTATGTTTTATTTCCTCAACAATCACATTATCAGCACCATAATACAGATTAAGCACCGCTAAACATCTACATCAGGGGTGGGGAACCTTTTTCCTCTCAAGGGCCATTTCAATTTTTTCAACATCCTCCGAGGGCCGTTCAAATTATTGACCTCTGCTTAAAAATGCTAAAATTCATTCATTTGGCCTTTCTTTCATGCTGTGCAAAGAAAAAGCAACCTCTTAATCAAGATATTTTACCATGACTCGCGCAGAGACACACAAGATGTGTGCAAATGTATTTAGTTTCCTATCCATGTGCACATGATTTCAGTTGGGGGGGCCTAACCTCCCCTAGGGGGGTCCGGGGAAATGCTCCCCCGGGAAGGTTTTTTTTTTTTAAATGTTGAAGTTGAAAGCATCAATCTGGTACACTTTGAGAGGAACATTAGGAGCTCTATGGATACATCTCTCAACACCCATATGAAACGGAACTGTAAGCAGATTTATTTTTCTTTATGGATATTTTACAAATCACTCTCCTTTCGAACTGTATTCTTGTTTATTAATAACAACTTTTTGTATCATATAGTATTTTATACCCATTTACTTTATTCTCTTATTTTTTTTATAATGATATAAAGATGTGCCTTTACCTCACGGGTAGTAGAAAAAGCTTCTTATATTCGTTAGCATAGCTAGCTAACCAGATGCTAATAACAACAAAGTTATTGACTGTATGATCAGTATGACAGATGAACAGATCGCCACTGGGCTTTCAACTAAAGACACAGCCACGCAAAAAATGCGGCATGTGTACGGCTCCTTATGGGTAGCTACTGCAATTTGTGAAGTCCCGGCCCGGAGCCGTTCTGGTGCTCTCCGTCAGATTTGCACCCCTGTCAGACGAGACATATACCACGTGATGACACGTTAGGCTCGTGTTGTGTTCAAGGACCCTGACCGTGGCCAGGAAAAACAGGCACTCGCTTGTTTAATTTTTTTGCGGTCTAGATTTCTTACCCATTTTTCTTTTTTGCGTGTGTTTTATAAATTACCTCGAGGGCCGTACCAAATGGTCTCGCGGGCCGTATACGGCCCGGGGGCCGGAGGTTCCCCACCCCTGATCTACAAGATCCTTTCGTACCATAATGAGATCAGAATCATTCACAAGATCTTTCTCTTGCTGTCACTGCCTCATGTTCACACAAAAGACTGAATACATCATCCCGTTGTTAGTGTCACTTAGTGCCAGATGTACACTTTGTGGCGGTAGGTGGCATCCCTGTCTGATTGTGTTGGCCTTTTAAATGTTTGATGTGTGGAGACATCCCGAGCACTTTCTCCTGCTGTTCCTCCCAGCATCTGCACTGGCTGTCAGCTCCCGTTAGAAAGTGGCTGTTAGAGAGAGACACAGTGCAACCTGCCTTCATGTAGACCCACCTACCGTACACACAGAAAACGTGCAGGTACCTGAAAACGACCTGCACGTCTGCATCACTGACACGCATTGAGACTGTAATGATTGTTTACATAAATGCTGTGTTGAATGCACATGGCTCGGGGGTGAATATACTGTTGAAAAAGTTTTAGCTTTGACATGTGATGTCTGCACTGCTTGACCAGTGCTCCCTTATGGTGATGTATTGATGTTTTTACTTCGTATTGATGATGTTAGATAATTGATAATAGAATTACAATACCAATCCAGTTCGATGGACTGTTGGTGGATTACAAGTAGGGATGTCCCGATCACCTTTTTTTGCTTCCGATCATTTGATTTTGACAATCTGCCGATACCGATTTTTCGCGATCCGATCTGTATGCAATGCATTAAGAGAAAAAAAAGGTAATAGATAAAGGCTGGTCATCCAACGCGATGAATTCAACTATCTTGGCTGTTATTTCTTTGGCCTTTTCACTGTTCTGGGGCAGTTTCTCTTTCCTTTTAAAAGTCTCTGAAAGTGTCGGTTGTTTCAGTGCCGTTACCTGAGTGGCCGTTGTGTACTCGTCGTGTTGTTGTTGGTGTTTGTTTCTCAGGTGGCGTATTAGGTTGGTCGTGTTGAACGTAGCTCTGTTCTTTCCACCACGCGGAACCTCCGCCTTGCAAACATTGCATCTGGCTGTTACACTGCCTTCGCTTTCAATTTTATAATACTTCCAAACTCCTGACATTTTCTCTGTCTCGACTCCCGAGTCACCAGCTGAACGTAGCCTCTCGTTAGCTTACTGCTACTATTAGACACTGCGCCCACTCTGTTGCCAGATTTGAGAGAAATAAGCAACCAGGTCTATGAAAACAAGCCCAAAAGAAGCAACACATACATGATGTTGTGTAATTTTAAACCAAAACTAAGGCCTCAGGATGACTTTAAGACGTGAACATGGTCATTTTTGTTTTGTAACATTAAATAAAAAAGAAAAATATTTTATAAAAATTCCCGATCCCCGATTTTTTTCTCCCGATTCCGATCTTTTGAAAATCACGTGATCGGCTCCGATCCCCGATCACGTGATCGGATCGGGACATCTCTAATTACAAGACACTTGGTACGTTTGGCTTGACTCTTAGCACCTTATTACAAAATCAACAAATAGTGATATGTCTTAAGCTGCCTTCACATAATGTGCAATTTGCATTAATTGTTTGGACCTAATGCACACTCATAAACAACATATTAGCAACATTATGAATTCCCTTCTCCGCATTACAGCCAACAGTTCCTCTGGTATTTCAGACAATAAATCATCAGGCTGTATAGTGTAATGGCAAAATGAGATTCCTCTGAGTGAGCCGCCTCTGATTTCTGAGGAGCCCCACTGCTCTCCGTCAGTACTCCCTCTCCGCTGATGAGCTGCCTCCATAATATATTCTCTCTAGTTTTGTACCCTAACTGATGCTTAATTATTCCGACACGGTGATTTGGCTGTTGCTCATAAAATATTGAAAGAGAAGCGGCCCAGGAGGCACCCTAAGAGACACCGGCTTCACTTCATCCTTAAACACGACTCTGAGTGGAGCAGGGCGCCGTTTCTGACTCGCATCAAAGCAAGTCATCACAGACACACAACCACCACACACAAGTTTTTAAATTACATTTTTGGAGTCTCATGTTTGAATTGGAAATCTGTTTTTCTTGACCCCCTGCTGCTTAAGATGTCTTCTCTGAGCTGCGCCTGAAACCAGTGAGCTTGATTACTATCAAAAAGAGATTATACTAGATCAGGATTCTGATTACAGCTATCAGCTAGGCACCAACTGCTAATCTGAGGTCTTAATACGGAGGCAGGCAAATCTCAGGGCAGCTATCAAGGCTACTTAAAGGCGTTTAAAGTCCACAACCCTGTCTCTTGACCTTTTTGTATTCAAGTTTTTTTTTAAATGCACACCTGTTGGTTGTCCCTCAGTGTATATGGGTTTGAATATTTGTGTTTGTCTTCAGAGTTGTTTGCAAATTGGTCAAATGCATTTGATTTAACACACATTTTTCAGTAAAACCATTAGAGAGCATTAGCATTTTTCAAATCAAAATCAAATCAAGTTATTAAAACAAGAATGTTTGCTTGAGCTTGTATCTGGATCTAGTGTGAGACAAATTGAAACTAAATTAAAACCAGTGGGCATGTCAAATACAATTTCACTTCAGATTGTTTTATTTGGGGCTTTTTGTAAATGCTTAAGTGATCAGTGGACATAATGGTGGATCCCCTGCTGCCTAATGCATGCTGGGATATCTGAGCCCCTCCTGTGACCACGCACTGCGAGGATAAAACCAAAAACAGAGAGAACAGCTTCATCATAATGATTTCCCATTTGAACACTGCTATGTCTCTGTGTTTATTTGTGGGGCTCTTATTTGCAAATGGTTAATATCAAGTTACCAGGTATATCCACATTTTGGGATTAAGGTTTTAAAAATAATCGAAGGATTACAAACTTTTGTATGGCTCGGCTCCAGATGGTTCTTCTATTTTTCTAGGACGTCAACCACACCACCAGTATGTTATACAACATATGTCTAATAAGGGAAATGTAATGTTTTAAATGACAAGTTAGTTTAAGTTAATATCAGTGAACAAATTGGCTTTTATGAAGTTCACCTTTGTTTTATGTTATGTGCACATTTGCCTTGTTGACCAATTGGGAACTCCGAAAACAACAGCTTGTTCAGACAAAAAAGACCTTTGCTGAACACCTGGTTTCCAGAGTATTGTGATATATGATATATTTATTGTCACATTTTCCTGACATTGTATTGAACAAATGATTAATCAATAATGAAAACCATCATTAGTTGCCATTATAAAATCTCTAAACCCAGACGTAAAACGCCACTCATTACACTTGCCCTTTAACACCCACTCAATAACTCATTCCAACTCCTACAATCATGCCGAGTGAGTGAATGAATGAATTATGCTATGCCCCTTCCTGGTGTAACCAGATACAGAGACTTTTAGTATCCTTGAATATGTTTTCAACTTGTCTTAAGTTAGCCAAAACATTAGACTTTTTTCTTAGTTCATTTTACATCTGTTCAGTAAACATTTTGGAACACCCTGTCTTCACTTATCTGTGTTTTTGCCCTGACCTACATGAAGTACACTGTGTTGTTGCAGTTAAAGCAACAGTAAAACTGTAAACACATACATTTGTAGGCTTTTTTGCGTATAGAGTGTTTTATTATGACTCAATGTTTTTACATCCCTTTTGGTGACCCTGTGCAGTATTGGTAGCTCATTACATGTTTCACAGTTAAAGCCCAACATCTCATGCAGACCCACCAATCAGAGTCAGCAGAGTGTTGTGAACAGGAAGTATGCTCATAGAGTTTGTGGTCTGCACTCAGTGTTCAGGAAGGCCTTTGACCGAGGGTGGCATCGTGAAGGTTTTTTCCTCACATTGTTGTGGAACGCACACAAGCAAGCCTCTCTGTGGTCCAGTAAGAATTCAGCACATGATTATCATATGTACATGACATTCTGGGATTTTCTTGTGTCTTATCTCAGTTAACTGAAGAATGTCTCCTTATTGCTTTCCAACTGTTCTTCATAAAGTCTATAACTTCCAAAAATATAACTCAGCCATAAAGAATCAGGCTTTTATTCTGCTATCCTGATGGGCAAAATGCCTTTTAGATTAGACGAACACAGCTGGGGAACTTCAAAACTTCAAAGGCCAAATTCAGCCAACATTGAAAGTGCTGCTGCAATAGTGTGTGTGTGTGTGTGTGTGTGTGTGTGTGTGTGTGTGTGTGTTTTTTTGAAGATGTTTTTTTATGAATTCTGCCTCTGCTGTTTGAGATGGGGCTTTTAATGTCTGGTTTGCTCTGGCTTCCTTCAATGTCTGCACCTTCCAACCAATTGACTGCACAGTGTGGTGCTTGGTTGTGCCTGGTAGCGCCATGGCTGCATATAGCTGTGTTTGTGTGTGTGTGCGCGCGTGTGTGCGCGTGTGCGCGTACTCAATTGTCATTTTTTGCCCTTTTTTGACGTTGGCTCGCTGTGCTTGAAAACCCTCAGTACACACTCAAACTGCTCACACACACATACCATGCTCTGTTAACCACTAATGTTTTTCCCATTAAGGTTTCAAAGTTTTATAAACCAATGAGAACTAATGCTCCTTTCACTCTGATTTCTTGAGTGTGTGATTCCTTTGAAGTGTGACCAGCTGTATCTGTTTTATAAATAGTGATGACAAGTGAGCAGAAGTTTGTCTGAAAGCTTACTTTGAGAAGTCCTCAGAAGAGAGCAAATGTTTTAAGTGTCTAGACATGATGCTGTTATGTAAACTGATCGGCACGAGTTGCAGCTTCATACTATAAAGACAGTCGTTTGAGTCATCTCACCAACCATTGGATTGACCCTTCTTCAGGCTTGGTGTGTGTGTGTTGTTGAGGACATTAGGGTGTGCACGTGCAGTGCTGCTTGTGAAGATATTTGGATTAGCCGTTCTGCCAAAACCTCCAATCCTGGTCCTCCCGGCCAAACTTTGGTTAGCGACTGCACTAAGCACGAAAAGATCAAAAGATGTGCATCGAAATCCGTACAAAAGCGCTGCCACATCTGCTTGTTGCAACTATGGCACATCTCTGTACGTTTTCTTCTTTTTTAAAGTAGCTCGCCAGCCCGTGCCATTACCATTACATTTTTCCCTGCTCTGAGTCAAAGTCCCAGCTGGGTTTCAGTCCATCTATCTAATTACCTCCACTAAGGAAGTGATGGTATTTCTATCTTGTTTGTTTGTCAGCAGGATATCTACAAAATCATTATTGACCACTTTAGAGAAAAACAGACCGTACTCCAGATTTTGATGAAAAAGCAGCAATCTTGATCCCAAAACTAAAATCTCAAACAATATTTTTTTACATAACCTGTTAGGTTGATTCTATTAAATACTTCCAATGCAATCAACACACCACCAACTGGAGATAGTTTGGAAATGTCAAATCAAGCTTCTATTTTCACAAGTTAATTTAAATCTAAACCTGAGATGTGCTTTTTCCACCTCCCTGCAACACTGCTTTATTTACTGTTATTACCATTTAAGGTTTGTTTGAATTATTATTGGAAAACAGTTGTGTACAGGTTGTCCGGTGGTAGCTCGCTCGGCTGCCCACTGCTACTGGTACTTAGGGCTGCTCAATTAATCGTATTTTAATCGCGATTATGGCTTGCAACGATTACGAAAACAACGTAATCGAAATAAAACGATTATCTTTTTATTATTATTATTACTTTTTTTTAAATTTTTTTGTTTTATTGGTTTTTCAGTTGAGTTATACTTAAAGTTCAGGGTAATCAACTGTTTAAAACATACTGTTCACATCTTTTTTTTCTCCAATAAATTGATGTTTTCAAAGTAAATGGATAATCGTTTTTAATAATCGTGATATCAATTATTGACCCAAATAATCGAGATTATGATATTTGCCATAATCGAGCAGCCCTAATGGTACTATGATGGGTTAAAAGCAGAGACCA
The DNA here is from genome assembly GCF_902827115.2 of Pseudochaenichthys georgianus. Classification (NCBI taxonomy): domain Eukaryota; kingdom Metazoa; phylum Chordata; class Actinopteri; order Perciformes; family Channichthyidae; genus Pseudochaenichthys; species Pseudochaenichthys georgianus. Next base: position 25,029,164 of record NC_047507.1, on the reverse strand, counting down.
CATTTCACTGTGTGTGCTGTGTGCTCTGCATGTGTGACAGTTAAAGAGGGTTTCATCCTCCGATTCTATGTTAGTGGTGCGATATGTGGAAGTCTAAAGGGAGCACAAAGAAGTAATTAAAACTACTTTCACTACCCCATTTGGAAGATAATATTGTGTGGCATCAAAAAGGCCTGCATGGTATTTCATGCTCAGTGAAGCCTTTCTTGCCAGCAGTGCTATAACTAATAATTTGATATACACACATCTTTTTCTCCACCGGTTGCATTTTGCTCGCTCACTAACCGAACCACAATATACCAAGATCTGATTTCTTTCTTAGTCACTTGGTTCATATATTGGGGCAACTGTTGCCATGGCTACGGCGGCTCATGTCGGTGCAGCGGTAGTCGGTAGCTTCCATGAACTTTGCTACTTTTTTGTTGTCGCTTTTTTCTATTGTGCCATGTATGGAATATGGCATTGGAGAAGGAAGCATGGTGATTGGATTGCAGCAGACCATGAGGCAATCACTACGAACAGCACTTTCCCTCTTTATTGCATGACATTAATGGAACTTTTAGTACTTACATCCTTAACTGTCCCAGATTCAAACTAAGTGTGAAACTACATTAGATAAGAAATGAATCGACCTAAAGAAAGTAGCAAACATTTCAGCTTTATCGCAGAATGGGCAAGTAACACACACATCCTGGATACTGGATACATGGAGTGTGTTGCTATATATCATGCACAGCACACCAACAATCACAATCATTCTGGATCAATTTATAAATCAACCAAAGCTAACAGTCTACCACAACCTGGACATGAGGGAGAAACAGTAACGTTGTCATCATCTTGTGGTTATTCCAGTGTTTTTACATATTTCAATATATTTGTACAGAAAATAAATCACTGTCCTTTTGTTACACTATCATAAAACCCATGACCAGTGAGCCTTTTATATTTGACCGTCCCTTTTTTATTATGAACTTATCTGGTTGTAAGAGCAGACTGTAGAGATCAACTCTACTCTCATACATTTTGTCAGCTTTGGCTTTTCTGAATCCAACACATACAGACAGATCTTTGTTCTGCAGTGTAGTACAATGAGAAGTCAACATGGTTAGCTCTGGCTCTGGCTTTGCTGCAGGATCGTGCAGGATCAGAGTGCACCCATCTTGGTTTAGTAGTGGATTAGAAGTGACACTTACTGCAGGCTGGCTGAGTCTAAGTCGTGTTTACTTACTCTGGCTGGGTCTTAGCCTCAGACTCAAACCATCATTAGGCGGCAAAATGACTCAACTGTGGGACAGAACTCCTGACAGCGAAAAAGAAGACTGAGGAAGAAAAACAGTAGGAAGAACAATGTAGAAAACAAAAACAGGATATTCCTGAATTTAATTGAGATTAGAGTGGATAACTAACTTCAGCAGGGGTGGTATCTAGAACCTGGAGGCCAGGGCGTGCTGTGTTCAAACCCTTTTATAAATAAACAGATTGGTCTAAAATAAACATGAATTACTCATGTCAGTGGAGAGCAGATGGACGAATAACGCCACCCAGGACCGGGACAGGACAGCGGGCCTTAAACATTGGCTGCTGCTGTTGTGCAGACAGGCTACAGGCCAAGAGACTGTGTTTGTTTGTTAAATAAAGAAAGATCTGCAGACAACAAAAAGTTCAGACATTTGTCCAATTCAAAATGACTTGCAGTAAGGATCAGTGTCATGTCAGAAAAGGTTGGGATCCCTGACCCAGACCTGCTGATGCAAACGTCTAATGGTGGGCTACTGGAACAAAAGCAGTCCATTTATTCAAAAAAGGAATATAATGAGCTACCACCAATAACTGAGAGGAAAATAAAATGGACAGTACAGACTTGCATAACATCAAAGCAGAGTTAAAAGAAAATAAACTACTTTCTGGACATGGCAGCCTATGAGTCTTTACTGCAGAGTGCCTGCTAGTGGCGAGAGATGAATAGTCCTTCAAAGTTACACTAATGGATTATTAGGCACTGGCAGAAATACAAATGAATGAGTCTCGAGGTGAATATTTTAGCTGCTTACACAAAGGAAATCTGCAACGTTTCTGCTTGAATGATCTGGGAAAGAGTTTCACAATAGTTCAGGAGTTCACACAAAGCTCTTCTACTGTATATGGAAACAGTTGGTCATGTCTTAATGTCTGTGTTTAATAGAATATGCAACACATGTGCTAGAGATGGTGTGTCGTTTGTGAGACAAGGTAATGCATGGTAAATGTACCCTGGGGAATCTTGACAACTAATAGTGCTTTGTCTTATAAGTCAGTCCTTGTTGATTTTATCATCTCGACGTGTGAGCACAGAGAGGAAGTGAGTCTGCTAGTTTCATATTATTGCAGTGATCAAAGGAGTCATTAAAGGAGAAGACTTCATGTGAGGAAACATGGATGTTACCAATAGATGATTTAATATAGAAACATGTTTTCAAATGTTTTATCAGGAATTACATTAATTTGAAGCTGTAATGAGTAGTCTATTAATGAGGTAGTCATTAAAAGAATCAATCCTGGTAGAACTTTTGAATAGTACTTTGCTTAAAAATGCCCTTACCTAAAAAAAAATGGTAATAATTGATTATCTGTTTGGTCTTCTTGGGTTTCATGGTACATCTTTATTATGCTGTGTTCTGTTTGAGCCATATCTCCTTTTGTAGATTGCCTGACAAAATACAAGCGAAATACAATTTTGAATTGATTTGAAAGGCTCCTAAAAGAAATGTGTCCCAGCTAGCATAGATATACAAGAAGCTCCTGAGTTGTGGAGAGAGACAGTGATCTAAGTCTTTGAGTTTACACGCTGTCTGCTGGTAATCTGAGGCTTCGGCCTGCCTCTGACCTGCTGCTGACACTGGGGGCTTTTTCAGGAATGGAAAAAGTTTCTCTATGTTTGTGTCAGTTGACATATTTTTGGGACTCTGCTACAAAAAAAAGGTCTAGATAAAATAACTATTCAGAAAATGTAAACCATTTTGTTCCAGTTTGTGTCTAATTTTAAGAAAGCTAAACATATAAAACATGTTTGTCTACCCACAGCCAAAATGGTGGGTTTGTAAAAAGGAAATGTTCCAGAAAAGTGAAACAAAGACTACATTAAAGTGCCAGTGAAGTGCATTTTTTTGCACCAAAATGAAATGGCAGTTTCATTCCTTACATATCATTGTGCCTGTTCATGGCTAAAATAATTTTAATTATTGATTAATTCATTATGAAAAATTAAAAAATATTTTTTAATAATAACGGCCGTCTGAGCCTACCGGAAGTTGCAGACGATAGCGGCGGTGACGTCACAAGATGGGCCCAGTTGTGATTGTAAACATGGCGGAGACTTTGGAAAGTGATACAAGTGTGAGAGAAATGATTGATTTTGACAGTTTTTCTCGATTTAATTCCATTTCCTGCCTTTCTACAAATATATTAGGGACTATAGTGTTAACAAATCCAAGAAAAATGTGTAATGTACATAATGAGTGTGCACACTTATCTAGTATCCTATCCATGTGAACCTGTTTTATTTGTGATGACCTCACACCCTCACCCGGGAAGATGTTTTTCTTTAAATTGAAGTTAAAGGCATCAATCTGGTGCACTTTGAGGGCAACATTAAGAGATTTATGGATACAGCTCTCAACACTCATATCAAACATATATTTCAATAATCAAAAAACATTGGAAGGATTTCTTAACCTATTTTATACAACTAACATAGATGGAAATATTTGTTTACATAGATGACCAAACCAACTGAGATAACTTAGGCTACAGTTTACAATCTAATCACTCAGAGTCCTTTACCTCCCTGAGCTGACATTATCTCTCTCAGTCCAACAGGAGAGGACTCTCCCTCTTGAAACAGCTAATCTCCGTTAGCTCCGAGCTAGCACTAGATGCTAACAACAACCCTGTAACTCTCTCAGTCTCTCGTTCTCTCTCTCTCGAATCGACCATTGGCCTTTATTTGTCATGAACAATCAACGAATCTACGAAACAATGACACCAGCCAGACTCACCTTCATCTTTTGGGAACAGAAACATCGCCACTTCGGCAGACTTGACATTACTACAGCCAGCGGCAATGCATCGCTTCCCGTGTGTTTTTCCTCCCTTTTTCTTCACTGTCGCCTCCATTGTCAGGTTTTCTCGATTGGCAATCACTTCCAGTCGACTCCGACACACTTTCCAGTAAAATACTCGCTCAAAAACTTTGATAAATTCGACTTTGAAACAGAGAAACAATACACTGTGATGAATGTAAACACTTCGGAGGCGACCATCTCGTGACGTCACGCAGTAGATCGCAAGCCACGCCCACGAAGGCGGAGGTCAACTGCGGATTTCACGGCAGCAAATTCAAAACTCATCAAATTAGTTGCTATTCCAACATCTTTTGATATGGGTTTCAATGGACAGTTTTGGTCATTACTATATGTATTAGCATAACAGATCATGCACAGGCACACACTTCACGGGGTCTTTAACTTGGTTAACATCCCATGTGATTGGATGTGCTTTTCATGTGTGGCTATTTGAGCGTGTTTTTATTTTTTATTTACTTGCCTTTCCTTACAACATTTTCATTTTGGGCAGATACTATTGCTATACAGACTTATTGTGAAGAAATATAAATGAGAATGCGGATGGAAAACCTCTCCTCAGAATCCAATATGAGAGCACAATAACCTACAAAAGGAATACAAATAGTTTTAGACATTGTATATCTTGCTTTATAACATTTGAGACTGAGCATGTTTGTGCTTTTGTAAGTTTCCTTGTCCATTTAGTTAATGCACACTTTCAATTTATAATTTTATATTTTCATTATATTCAATTGAACTAATTGTGCACGCTTCTTGAATATTTCCCTCCTAGACACTGTTATGTTTCTCTCACAAAAACGTAAACAAGATGTACAGTAGAAGCAGGACAAGATGTTTTTTCTAGAAAATGTTGAAACAAGCAAAATGAAAACATTTAATTTTTGTATGTTTGTTGTAGTGTCATTGCAGATTCTTTAAATAATGAAGTAGTAAGTAGCAACATAGAAACTGCTGCTACTTGAAGGTACTGTACTGCCCTTAGAACATCATTAAATAGTAGTATGACTTTGATCCTGCAGTCTTTTTAAAGAAGTCTGAACATGTTGGCTCTATCACAAGTACTTCAATAAAATAAAAAGTATTTAAATCAACTGCTTTGTTGGTTAGATCCTTCCTTCCTCCCAGGATTTGCACGCATGCTTTAAATGACCAGTACATCACATACTTTTCCTCTCAGATGAGTTCTTTTGTCCAGCTTGGCTAAATACTGGATTGCAGGCAGTACAATGGTGGGACTGTTGGTCCTGGAGAGGTGTTGACCCTGCTGTGTCAGGCAGGCCGAAGTACAACCGTGAATAACAGGAATTATTATGTGGACTTTGCATGACTGTAGGGCCAGCACGGTTGTGTAGCAGTGATTGATATGTTGCTCACTTACATGTTTGTCAGTAGGCCCTGCAGGATTAGTCCTGGCAGGGAATTTAATATTTACTGCAAGATTACAGTCTCAGTATTTACAATCATCAAGTAAACAGCTTATGTAGACATAACTAATGCCGTTATTATAATAATCAGCGGAGTTGAGCTTATACATGTTTAATGTGTGGAATATTGTATTACTTCGGGCAGCATTAAAGTGTTGATGCTCCTTGCTTCAGCTTTAGATGCAGCTGGATATTTGCGACATCCTGTAGCAACACCGAACGTTTGTCGACATGCAGGCGGCTGTCTACCTCTGCCCTGGTTCATGACGACAGGGGAGACAATGACCCAGAATCACGTTGACCTGAGTGCTTTAAATCAAGGCTCCACCGGAGGAAATACATTCTCTCAACACAAAGTGCCAACTAGGACAAGTAATCCAGACAGAATAAAAACGTCCTCTTAGTCGACACCAAGGAAAAGAGAGGGCTGGAAGATGCGATAGAAAAAGAAAGACAGACAAACAGACTGAGGGGAGCTGGATTATTGACCGGATAGATGGAGAAGTGGTGCATTGCTGCAATAACAACACACTTTCTGAAAAAAAATGCATCTGTGGAAGCCGTAGCGCTGTAAAATGCACGACCAATCATCTGATCACCCGGCTAAAATAACTGGATGGCCTACCTGCCTGTCAGCCTTCCATCTGTGCACAACTTGTCTCGTGCCCTCATTGGTCATGTGCGCGTTCGTGTGTGTTGGAAGAGGGGCTCTGTAAGGAAGTGGCAGATTTTTTCTGGTTGTGTATTTTCTAAGGGCCCTTCTCACTTCTCTTATTTTTCATTTCCTCGGTCTCGGTCTCACCGGAAGTTGATTTGTCTTTCGCCATCTTGAGTAGCGTCCCAATGGCCTTATTTTTGCCCGAGGAGCGATAATGGAGGAGCTATAACCGAGGAACCACCAGACCGTCCTTCGATGAAATCCGCAGACACTCGCCCCGCCCCCTTACTGTGTATCGCTCACTGATTGGACGAGGTAGTGCATGCACTGATCTGATGCTTCTTGACATGAGAGCAGTTTCCCAGCGGAGTGAAGAAAATACATGAACCTCACGAGAGTCACTCCTCAGTTTATACCGTGTTTTGTTTCAATTAATGTATCATTTAGTTACAAATATGTGATATATCTGAACAACAAAGTGGTCAAAAATCATTTTCTTCATTTATTGGAAACATTTTCATGATCGCTTTTTTCGTTTATATTTTAAGAATGGAGTTTATATTTTTTGAGAATTAGTTCTTAATTTATTTAATGTATTTGGGTCTACAACAGATGATACAAATGTTTGTGTCAGTAAATGTGTACTAACAGAGGCGGGGGTGTTTGTGAAAATAACAGGGACAGAGCTGGCTGCTGTCAGACGATCAGCTGTGCAGCATCATCACAAACGGACGTCGCTTCACGTGACGGTCCGGAGGAAAGGACGTTCCATTGCTCTTAAAACTAATTTCCCTGCTTCTCGTGGTTCCCTTGCATCTCTCCATGCTTCCCTGGTGGGAGGGACTAGTCGCAGGGAAACGACGCAAGTGAGGGACGCAAGGAATCCATTTAACCGAAGTGAGAAGGGCCCAAATTCTAGCACACTCGAGCTGGTTTCTCCAAAATTACTTACCCCACCTTTAACTATCAGAAAGTCTAAAACAAAGGAGGTATTGACCTTCTGGCTAAATTTGTTGTCTTGTTTCCTACATTTCTCTTTCATCCGACAGTTCCTTATTCAATTAATCATTTGTAGAACTATAGGTTACTTACGTAACCCCAGGGCTCGTATGAAGTGAGATGTCTCACTATGGGATGCGCCTCATCGCGGAGCAAACAGAAGAATCCATCTCATTACGCCAATCCTGATTGGCTGGTGATCTTGACGTCAGCGTCAGGGAATTCACCCCCTATAAGTAGCTTGCGCCACGACGCATGCGTCATTCAAAATAAGCACCTCTTCTCGCTTCACCATAGCAAGGAGGGCCGTCTGGTGAGACATCTCACTTCATGTTACTCTGAGACTGGGGTTACGTAAGTAACCTATAGTTCTCATTCATAACACCCCGTTCGATGTCTCACTATGGGAAATTGTAGCTCCCGTATTGCCAGACGAGCTTATCTCGAAAATCACCAAACCGACCAGAACTTTAACAGGTAGGGCTCCGACTCAACCAGGTGCCCAGCACTGCTTGAGTCAAAACTGGGAGTAGAACGTCCAGACTGTTAAAAGGCGGACAAAAGTGAGCGGCGAGGACCAGCTCGCCGCTTGCACCAATGTCTTGGATGGGAGACATCCTGGACGGAGCCCAGGATGCAGCCAGACCCTGAGTCAAGAGAGCTCGCGAACCTGAAGGTGCCTGCGAGCTCTGACTCGTACGGGCCCCACAGCAATTGCTTCCACAAACGGTGGGAGAGCCGTTGCTTAGTAACAGGCTTGCCCTTGTAAGGGATAGCCCAGGACACAGGGGGCTTGGTCCTTATGACAAAGCACCCCCGATTATGGTACCACTCATGGGCCAGGCCCATAGAGCCAATCGCTCTGGGTGTGGGTGAAAGATCGCCCCCCCCACTTGGGACAGTATGTCCCTGCGTAGTGGGAGCTGCCATGGCTGCCCGCACAGCAGCTGATATATCTCTGCTAGCCAGTACATAGCTGGCCAGTGTGGAGCTATCAGAATAAGTGTGTGGCGTTGCTCTCTCACTCTGGCCAGAGTTGGAGGTATCAGAGCCAGGGGTGGAAACGCGTACAGAAGGCCCGGGGGCCAATCGTGCGCGAGTGCATCCACGCCTAACGGTGCATTCAGATCCCGCATCGAAAAGAACAGCTGACACTGAGTGTTGTCTTTCGAAGCGAACAGATCCACCGCGGCTCTGCCATAACGCACCCACAGCTGGCTCACAATCCTTGGATGTAGAGTCCAGTCTGCATAAAGTGGTGTACCTCTGGACAATAGATCTGCCCCGAGGTTCATCACTCCCGGTACGTGCGTCGCTCTCAGAGAGGAGACGCCTACCGCTCCATAGGATAAGTTTGCGCGCCAGTGTGTGTAACTGGAGAGAACGCAAACCCCCTTGGCGGTTAATATACGATATTGTGGTCGTGTTGTCTGTCCTCACGAGGACGTGATGTCCCCTGAGGAAAGGCAGAAAGCGTCTTAGGATGAGAAACACCGCTAAAAGCTCCAGGTAATTTATGTGCGCCCGCTGTAGGTCTCTGCTCCAGAGACCCCTCACCGGGCGACCTTCATAAATACCTCCCCAACCTGTCAGACATGCGTCCGTGGTGACCACTTTCCGTGAAAGGACAGCACCCATGGGCACACCCCGTACTAGAAAAGTCGGGTTCAGCCAGTGGCGCAGTGCCATTACGCATTTCACAGTGACCATTACTCTCCGCGTCATGACGTGCGGGGTTTAGTTTTAGGGCGGCCACCCAGCGCTGAAACTCCCTCATGTGTAAGCGTCCCAGTCGTACGACCAGGATGGCTGACGCCATGAGCCCCAGCAATCGCAAGCATGATCTGAAGAGAACATGTTTGCGCAGCTGGAAAAGACAAGCTCTGAAAAGCTTTCACTCTTTCCGCTGACAAGCGAGCTGAAAAGGGCACCGAGTTCAGGCGTAAACCCAGGAAGAGTATAGTCTGCGCGGGGCACAACATGCTCTTCTCTGTATTTATTATGAAACCCAGGTTGAGCAGGTGCTTAACGAGGACATTTGTCTGCGTAACAGCCTCCTGCTCCGACTGTGCGAGAAGCAGCCAGTCGTCCAGGTAGGTCGCCAGGCGAATGCCCCGTTGTCCAGCACATCCTCCTTTTCCCGGTCTGGGAGGGTGCTGAGGTTGAGCCATCTCGCTCTTTCCTGCACCACCATGATCCCCATTACCTTGCCCGTGGCCTGGACGGCGCAGTGTTGGACACGGAGACAAATGTCCGTGACCGCTGCCATCTCGTCCAGAGTGGCTGCCCCCGGGTTACCCGACAGGTCCTCGCAGAGCTTCGCTTGGTAGGCGGTTAGCAGCGAGGACACATTCAGGGCCCTGGCGGACAATGCTGAAGCTTTATAGGATTTTTCAGTCATTGACTGAAAACGGTCCGACTTTGCTGGCAGCATGGGGTTCCTGCTTGGTGACGGGCCCATCCGTGGTAGAAGGTGGGCCGCTACCAGCGGTTCCATGGACGGCATGCGGAGCAGGCCGAGCTTCTCCATTCCGTCGCAGTCTAGGGAGGAGACACCCTAGATTGGGACCTTGTTGCTGAAGGGCCGGTCTCTCCACGAGACCGACACTTCATCCAACATCTCCGGGAAGACTGGAAGGAGTTGCCTCCTTTTCCCCGCTGCTTGGGGAAGATGTTTTCCCTCGTAGCGGGACCCGGAGGTCTCCTTGGCCATTTCAGGCCACGGGACGTTGAGTCTGGCCGCAGCGCGTTTACACACGGCCTTCAGGTCCATGCTCAGACCGGGCGAAGCTGGTGTGCTATCGCCTGGGAGAGCCGCTCTCGCCTCAGGCTTTGCAGCCGGTGACATGAAGGTGTCCTCTTCCTGTTCATCTGACTCGGACAGGAGGAACGCCAAGGCGTCCTCCTCTTCGTCCTCCTCGTAGTCCAGCTCGAGGTCATCCTCCGCGGGTGAGACCATGGTGAGGTCTAACCGGGAGCCCCAGCTTGGTGTCTTGTCGTCACCGGGTCCCGGCCTGCCAGGGCGCGGGATTCCGGTTCTATAGCCATCGCAGATAATGAGCCCCAGACCGACACGGAGAGGGGTTCACTCTCTGTGGCGGACGCCCCCGTGTCTTGACTGCCGGCCGGCAGGTCCATGGACATGGGGGGGGGGGTCCTGTTCCGACAGGCTAGCTTGTCGTGCTAACCGTCGGCAGAGGCTCTTGGCGGTGAAGCGGACACAATGTCCGCATGAGCTGGGGTTGTCGATAGCGCCTCGGGCGTGTTCCAGCCCGAGGCAGGACGAACAGACCTGGTGTGTGTCTGCGCCCGAGATCTTCAACCCGCAGCCGCAGAGTCGAGCCACCGAGTCCCTGACTCCTCTGGTGTGAGGGAGAGGGGCGTCCATCTTGTTCGTGGAGAGGGCCCGCTCTCGACAGGTGGGATGGGAGAAAAGATATTGCCACCTTGTCCTTAATCCGGAGAAAAGGACGGTGTGGATCTTTTATTCCCGGAGAATACCGACTGGTGTGGCAGTATGCTCCTCTAATCCTTTCTTCCTCCGTGGAGAAGAGAAAAGAAAAAACTTCCTCGCTACCGTGGTGTCGGTAGAGAGGGAGTGAGCTAGCAACAGGTGTGCTGCTAGCTTAAAAAATCGGACCTACCTTACTTTCTCGGGTAAGAGAAGGGCGAGGTCGATTTTAAATACTAACAGCGTTAGTACTACTGTCTTCCTGCGAAGCAGAAGGAGTAGCCGGCGAGCGCCCGTCGACCGAAATGGGTATTTGGGTTCAGTCTGTGGACTGTTAAGCTAGCCCGGCTACTGTAGAGATGTGCTCTGAAGCGAGAAGAGGTGTTTGAATGACGCATGCGTCGTGGCGCAAGCTACTTATAGGGGGTGAATTCCCTGACGCTGACGTCAAGATCACCAGCCAATCAGGATTGGCGTAATGAGATTGATGCTTCTGTTTGCTCCGCGATGAGGCGCATCCCATAGTGAGACATCGAACGGAGTGTTATGAATGAGAACTGATTTGTAGTCAGTTATAGGCTTTTAGACTAGGTGTTATTAAGCTCTTTGCTCGTTCGTTAAGATCATGGTATTCCGTCAAAACCTCCAGAACAAAGATTGCTTTCAATGCTTTTTTCTCAAGAAAAGATTGAACCATTAGCTCAGAATCATCACCAGTTTCAGTCTGTTTTTACGTAAGCATTTGAACAGATCAAAAACAAGATATACCATGTTATTTATTGAGCTTTGTAGTTTCTGTTAGGTGGATTTTCTTACCTTTGGACAGAATCAGGCTAGCTGTTTCCTGTCTTTATGCTAAGCTAAGCTAACTTGCTGTTGGCTGCGGCTTCTGTATTCACTGACAGTGTTAATCTATTCTATTCAGAAAACATAAAACCAAATGGTTAATGAAAACCTGAATTTTATGATAAGTTTGTGGGAGAAATATGTTTATATTTTTTTAAAGTAAGGCATCAAAAAGAGTAGCAAAGCGAAGAGCTTAGCTATTTGTGGTGTTTGTGCTTCTGGCTCAGGATGGCTGCTATATCCAAGAGGCTTGCTTCTTATAACTCAAAACATGCATTAGGCATCTTCTCTTAAGATTTGAGTGTCCTTGACCAAATCCTAGTGTGTGTGTGTGTGTGTGTGTGTGTGTGTGTGTGTGTGTGTGTGTGTGTGTGTGTGTGTGTGTGTGTGTGTGTGTGTGTGTGTGTGTGTGTGTGTGTGTGTGTGTGTGTGTGTGTGTGTGTGTGTGTGTGTGTGTGTGTGTGTGTGTGTGTGTGTGTGTGTGTGTGTGTGTGTGTGTGTGTGTGTGTGTGTGTGTGTGTGTGTGTGTGTGTGTGTGTGTGTGTGTGTGTGTGTGTGTGTGTGTGTGTGTGTGTGTGTGTGTGTGTGTGTGTGTGTGTGTGTGTGTGTGTGTGTGTGTGTGTGTGTGTGTGTGTGTGTGTGTGTGTGTGTGTGTGTGTGTGTGTGTGTGTGTGTGTTCAAGGAGCTCTTGCCCACTGAAGCCTGCCCTGTGTTCTGTGTATCTGTTTACGTACAGCAGCTGCTGCTCCTCTGCCTTTTCTTTCCACTCCTCTGCTCTGCCACGGAAAAAGCAGGTTTCCGTTTGTTTCTCTTTTTTATTGTTGAAAAGTGAAACTGTTGCTGCTGAGGGACCCGAGACATGCGTCCATAACATAACACAACATAATGAGAGAACAAAAAAGAAAAATCTAATTTCAATTTAAGAGATAATGGAATTGTCATTTTCATGAAATCAGCTTTCTTTCCCATTACAAAACTAAAGGTAAACATGATTTTAAGCTAGAGAACATGAGGGATACATGATTAAACCCATGTGGGTAATTAGTTAAAGTAAAGAAACAGAAAGCCTGATTAAAAGATTACCATATAGAACAAATAAGTAGTGTGTTTAGCATCAAGACATGATGTAACTCATGGCTATACATGAAAGACATTAGAGGACACACCCGAATGTATAACACTAGAAATCTAAGCACACAATTAAATAAGAGAATAAACAAAGGCAGAACATTGAAAAAAAAACATAGCATTTTATTGAGGCACTGCAGGAGTATTTCAATCTACAGGACTGGTGTACAGTGACACCACTGTGTTTGAAGTGTAGTGTATATGTGTGTGTGTGAGACTTAGACCTGCGTCCTGTCACTTTGACTTGGTTGACTTTAGTTTGACATGGCCATGGGGTCGTGTTTCGGCTCAGATGTCAAATTTCAGTGCGGCAGTCTAAACCAACTGCTTCCTGTTTTAATGGCCATGTGCGGTGTCATTAGCCTTTTGAACACTGTTTCCTCAACACTGACTCGGGCCACCAATGAATTGCCAGTGTATGATAATGAGGACCTTTGGGTTAGACTTGCTTTGGAAATATAGTAAACAAAGTCAAATAAGTTTCAGAGCCACTGTATGATGATGAGGTTTAGCACAACGCAGGTCTTTTTTTCATAGTTATCTGTTATGATATACTCGTGATGTTCTCACTTGTTCTGATAAGAAATCAAAGCAATGTTAAAAGTACAACAGGCAAAACATATAAAAAGAAAGATGATCATTTAGTTTCAAACAAACTGCGATGAGGCAAACTTAATGAAAAATAAGCAAGTAGTTTGTATGATATCTTATCGGACCACGTTGGAAGCCAAATAATAGCTACTCTGAAGGGTTTATTTTGAAGGTGAGACACTGTAATCTTTTACAAATTGGGATAACAGGACACAGTTGTGGTGGGCTTCGGGCGCCTTTATCAGCGGCTTCCAGCCAGGGGTATTATTGCCTTGTCAGATGAGCTTGAGTTCCCCTTTCATCAACACCACCCATCATGTTCTAAATGCGTTTATTGAAAATGTCATTTTAAACAAGGTGATATATAATATACATACATTGTAAATTGCATAACAACTTTATTATTACTAGATGTGTTTCTTGAAACCTCTTTATTTCCACCTGTTTCAGAAGGTTTGCTCATGTTTAATGCAAAAACTGGTTATTGGATTACACTTTTTTTTCCAATTGCTCTCAGATATCTGTTTCCAATATTCAAAATGTTCACTTGCAACATATCAAGGATCTGATTCTAGATCAGCCTGCAGAGTACAGCACATTACACATTGAGATGTTCCTTTGTGCTACGTGCTCTAAGCACCTATTAGCATGTGATAAATGCAGCACATTGTGGAGTCTTCTCTGGTATGCACAGTGGGCTGTGCATTGATTTCTCCTTTGGTCTAATATGTCAGCTGAGGCTGTCATATCCACCAGTGCCAGACACAGTGTTCTGCAAATTACTGCTCAGTCTGATGGATTTACTTTTGTCTCTGATGACCTTAACACTTTTAGTAAGGCTCAATTAGGAAATCAGAACAGGCTGTTATTTTGAGTAGCTCTTATAGTTCAGCTAAACCATGAAATAAGAAAAAGTTCTGCTCATTTGAGACAATACTATTGGATCAAGCTCTTTAATTTGGAAATGTCCTAACAAAATGATTCCGTTGTGCTCTTACAGAAGTGTTGTATAAGGCTTAAAATAAATATTTATTTACTTTCACTAATAGCAAATTGTCTAAGCTTCAAGGTCCGGAAACCAAGAGCATTGATTAAGGATCTTGTTGAAGTGATAAAAGGTTTCGGGAAGTAAAGTGCTGGTTTGAGCAGTGACTGATGGTGGGTGTCTCTTGAACAACAGCTGCAACTCCTGCTGCTATCTGGCTGAATGGTTTCAGTGGGCTTTTTAAATCAGCTTGGCCCACCTTAGGTATTAGTAGGTGATTAAACAAATTAGCGAGACCTAGAGACATAAACACAGGATGGTAAATTGGAGTCTGAGGGCCTCTTGTGATTGGAAGGGGGTGCAGAGTGTGAGGCACAGAGTTTTGTGTCTCTTTGTTGAGGACAGTTTCTCACGCAGACAAGCATGCAAACACAGTGTACACAAACTCTTTCTCATGACATTGAGGGGTTTGTACAACTCACATGAATACACACACATGCAGATAAAATGCAGATACACACACCACGCTGTCACACACACTGGGCCATTGTGTGCGACACTGCCGCCACTGTGTCTCCATGCGGAGCGTCCTGACACAGCACACGCCTCCTCACTGCTAAATGTCATGCACTGTGCCTGACAATATTGGGGATACAAAGTGCAGCCAGTGTGTGTGTGTGTGTATTGTGATGTTCTTTTGTCTGTCTATTACTTCTCGTTATGTATGCTGTGGAAGAGAAACTATTAAGTAATGCATGTGTGAGTGAACTGATTGAAAAAGGCATCATTATGGCCACACATTTGATAAACAACATTATAAGTCATTTTGAAAAAGCATTTCTTTATCATGCTAAATCAAAGCATTAGAGTATGTCATCCTTATGTATTAACTTGGTTAATTAATAATCAAGAAAAAATAACTAATTAGTTGTGAAGAGAACCTTTTCATGATTTTTTAAAATGTTTTTGTTTGATAAATAATAAATAAGCAATTTGTGAAATCTCAGTCAATTAATGATTTAAGCGTATTTTCATACTTAAATCGTGCTGCAAATACAATTATTATCATTATCAATAATGAATTGTAAAGTCCATCAAATATCAGAACAAAAAGCATGAAAGTGCCCAAAGTCTTTAATTTGCTTCTTTTATCAGACCAACTGTACACACATATTAACTATCTTGCGAAACAAACAGAAAGCAAGAAACCCAACAGAGATTTTCAGACATTTTTGCTTGAAAATGATTTAAAATGATGTCAGAATTGTATTCCTTGCTCTTCATCTCAGCTCTATTCTGTCTCACTGACTGTTTCCAGATGTGTTTGCCTCCTGCTGTCGGCCTGTGTGTCTCTGTTTGCATTTGCTCTTGCCAGGCAGAGACTGATAACAGCATTAGCTCGTGTCCTCAAAACAGCAGAAGATGAATTGTGAGGAGGAGAGGAGACTGTAAAAGTACAGCATGGTTCAACAGCAGCACAAGAACAACACATGCACTACTTTCTTCTTCTTCTTCTTCTTCTTCTTCTTCTTCTTCTTCTTCTTCTTCTTCTTCTTCTTCTTCTTCTTCTTCTTCTTCTTCTTCTTCTTCTTCTTCTTCTTCTTCTTCTTCTTCTTCTTCTTCTTCTTCTTCTTCTTCTTCTTCTTCTTCTTCTTCTTCTTCTTCTTCTTCTTCTTCTTCTTCTTCTTCTTCCATATTTTGGCCACCCGCCCCTCTAGCTTTCTGTTTTAACGTAGAGGGCACCTGTGAAACTTTGCACATCCTTGTCTTTGTCACATTCAAAAGTCAAACAGGTGGAATAATTGGCTGTCAAGATAATGTGTGCAGCAGTTTAAGAATATTCCCATTGTTGTTATGAAAAGCATATCTCTAATGAGGTATAGGGACAATTTTAAGACATTAGAAATTCATAATAGGATGAACGTGAAGTTCTTTAAAAATTCAATTCTTGTCATCTGAGGTGTTATTAAAATCTTTTGTCAGCTACTGAAAAGAGAGGTGCCCGTGTGTTCAGCATGATAACACACCTTTTGTCAGCCTTAGATTGACACTGTTTTTGCATTCAGGTGGCATCTGTTTAAGCTGAATTGTTATCTCTGTTCTTCCTAAAACAAAACAAGAGGAAATAAATAAAGACTAATGTGAAACCCTTTAAATGGTATTGATGAGGTGAGAGAACGAAAAATGTGAACACCTTTTGGCACAAAGGCCTCATTTTAACCATCAAATCCATCAGTTTAAAATGATTCTCTAAAGAAGTCTGCATTAAGAGGACACTCATCCTCTGTCACTCGGATAAAAACATTCAACACAAGTGACAGAGTCCGACTTTATCTTGGGAATTCAAAGGGACTCGAATGCAGTTTTGAATTGGAAGAAATACAAATGAAGACACTGATTGCCTCGAATCACAGGGAATTACCTTTCTGTTTACTTTTTCAACTCTTCATGAACCAATCTCATTGAACTCACAACGACAGCACTTGGTGTATTTGGATGTTGGGGGGGCTTTCTTAATATTGGCGAAAATGTAGCCTTTTAATTACCAATAAAACAGTAAGTCGGCTCCAGCATTGGTTGTCTGTTGATTGGACATTTCTGACATTATTTGTACTGTTTCCCTTGACTGGCACTTGCTGTCTTTTAATCAATGATCAATGAACCTATACACTTTGTTTATACTCAAACGAAACGCCACGGCGTGGGCCTGTACAAAAACGCAAAGGCGTTACATCCACATTAGGGATGTGCATCTCCATATCTGAAGCCAATGCGATGCGCATCTCGATACGTTGCCAACGATACGATACATTAACGATACATTTGAAGCACCAGGCGATGCGATACGATTCACCCCTGTTGCGATACAGTTCGGTACGACAGAGGATTTAGTTTTATTCCTTATATGCAGCATATCATAAATTAACAAAAAAGTGCTTCACATATTTGGTTCCCTCTACTAGTACTGCACATCCCTTTATGCCGTTTCTTTTTTACCTTAAAAAAAACACTTGGACCTTTCACAAACAAGCCTTTTTACAAGTCCTTTGTAGTCGTGTTCTCTGTCTCCAGAGTACAGTACACTTTTATAACACCTCACAGTTAAACAATTTAAGGATGCATTGCCCAGGATTAACAATTTGCAAATAACAACTACCATAGTGCAATGCCCATACAACTGCCAGCCTGATGTGCTTAACACTCATTCATAGGCTAACTCACCAGTGAGCAGAAAGCAGTGGTTTCTATATGAACAATAAAGAATACAAATAACCTTTCACAAACAGGTATTTCATAACTGCTTACAATTGTAATGAAGACATTTAAACTATTATTGGCAGTCACAGGCTGCTGTAAACTAAACACCACTCTCACTGACATAACACCTCACTGAGTGATTGAACTCATATGTCTTACTTTCAGGTTTTTCTATTCAGCCGTAGACCCCATGTCCCCTCTTTATGTGTGTCGCTAAGTTCCTCGTACTACTTGTGTACTTTAAAGCGGCACGGCATCGTTTACAATTTGCGAGCACATTTTCAATTGCGCGCAAACGTTTGCCAAAATGTTTGATTTGTAGGTATTTTTCGGTGCGTTGTGTTTCTCTTTGTCCTCGACCTCCATGTTTGTTGATAACTGAGACTTTCGGCCTCCGTAGTGGCGAAGCAAAGATCTAAGATCGTCTCTGCTGCCAGGATGAGAGGATATTTCAAGGTTATATATTTTGTCATACGAACATAGCTACAGTGCAGTTATGCTGATGAAAAATCTTAGGTCACAGGCTTCTCCAACAGTGCAACACAATAACACAGATAAACAGACAAATATTGTGCAAGTAAATAGTAAATACAAAAAGAATTAAAAAAAGTGCAATAGGCAAGGCAAGTTTATTTATATAACACCTTTCAACACAAGGCAATTCAAGGTGCTTTACAAAAATGAAAGACATTCAGACAAAGGCATTTATAAACAGTCATTAAAAAGAAAAGATAATAAAAGAAACATTAAAAAAAACAAAACATGAATACAAAGTTACAGTGCAGTTTAAGACATGAATATTTCACACAGAACTTCCATTTTACTGATGCCTTTCTTTAAAGGAATGGTCCACTCATTAGATAATTAATGAAAACTTCAGTATTTAGTGAAACATTATGTTTAAACCATACCCTGAAGAAATCAGCGATATTCCCCGGTAAATAATGATTTTATAGCTCTTTTTTGATCAAAACCTGTATATTCCGTCTGGCCGCCGCCATTTTTGCCATTTTCAGTAGTCACGTGATGGTCGTGACGTCATCCATGCGTTCACTTTGTCAACACACGGAAACATGGCAGAGTATTTGAGTTCGGACTCGTCAGCAGAGGAAGAAGTTTTGACCAATGTGAAGAGATTGGATGGGGGAATTCAGCCATACATATCAGTATGACAATACGACACCCTCTGTCCTTAGACCCTCACATCGTACAAGGAAAAACTTCCGAAGAAAACCCACAGTTTAAAGGGAACATGGAAGAAACCTCAGGGAGAGCAGCAGAGGAGGGATCCCTCTCCCAGGACGGACAGACGTGCAATAGATGCCGTGTGTAAATTGAAAAGATAATACATTTGCAACATAGGTAGTCCAAATGTTTGGAAATGCATGTGTGTATAATAGGAAGATGATATAAGATACTATATGTATGCATGTAGTACCACCCTTGCTAGCGATTCCCTCTCTAGTTTAGCATACTCAGCTTCGTTGTCCCTGGCCATAGAATCACGATTTTATGGGGCCGGAAAAAACTGGGGGGAAATACACACTAGCCGGTACTACGCTATATGGAAAGGCCACCAAAAACTGTCCTGGCCTGGACGCTAAAGGACGTTTAAAACGGGGCTAGCCGCTGCAATGGAAATGCGCTATAACATACCTTATTCTTACTCCGAGCACTACTTCTGCTCCTCCGTCGCTTCACACTTGCAGAGGGCGATTTCTCAACTGGCCGAACTGGTGTCCTTGTCGGTGATGACACCAGAAAGACCGATGGTACTGCATCTCCATTAAGTAATGGTTGTTCCATAAATCCCATGTTATGTTTTACGGAGTAGTCGTCCGGAAATTTGAAATGTTCACTGCATACATGAGCCTGTGAATCTCTCGGTTCGGGCCGGCCACATTTCGCTAGCCACTGCCTCCGAATGTACTTCTTACGCTTACCTTTTGGCAACAGATGGAACCGAGCATTCCGTGGATTGTTCCTATCAGAATTGTGGCAATATTTCGCGATACAGTGAGGCATATTTGAAGAGAGAAACTACAGTAAATAACATGGACGTGTCTTCGGAAACCAAACGCATGGTTTACGTCACGTCCGGAAAATGGCGGCGCCCACAGTGTTGTTATTTCGGTATATAATCAGTTTAAAATCACTGATAATGTCGTCGGATTAAAAAAAAAAAAAAAAAAAAGACTGGCAGAGACTGGTCTGTTTTATCGGATGATAATTATTTAAAAATGAGTGTCATGAGCATACCATTCCTTTAATGTTTCTCCGAACATGAGCTGTGTACGCTTGTATGGCACATACGTCCCGAGCATCATACACAGAAAATCAGCCAGGATACTAGCCCCAAATGTTCATCAACCAAAAGCGAAGCACAACCGCTCAGTTTCAATTAAAAGCAGCGGCAAAAAGATAAGTCTTCAGCCTGGATTTAAAAGTAGTAAGAGTTGCAGCGGACCTGCAGGTTTCTGGGAGTTTGTTCCAGATATTTGGAGCGTAATAATTGAACGCTGATTTACCATGTTTAGTTCTGATTCTGGGGACAGAAAGCTGACCATTCCCTAAAGACCTGAGAGATCTGGATGGTTCATAATTTAGCAGTAGATCAGAAATGTATTTTGGGCCTAAACCATTCAGTGCTTTATAAACCAGCAGCAGTATTTTTTAAATACATTATTTGACACACAGGAAGCCAGTGTAAAGATTTCAGAACAGGAGTGATGTGATCCACTTTCTTAGTGTCAGTGAGGACTCGTGCAGCAGCGTTCTGAATCAGCTGCAGCTTTCTAATAGATTTTTTAGTGAGACCTGTAAATGCACCATTACAGTAGTCCAGTCTACTGAAGATAAAAGCATGGACACGTTTTTCAAAATCCTGCTGTGACATTAGTGTTTTAATCCTAGATAGTTTTTTAGATGATAGTAGGCTGATTTAGTAATTGTCTTAATGTGACTGTTGAAACTCAGGTCAGAGTCCATAACTGCACCTAGATTTCTGGCTTTATCTGTTGTTTTGAACATTGCAGACTGAAGCTCAGTGCTAACTTTTATACGTTCTGCCTTGCCTCCAAAAACCATTACCTCAGTTTTGTCTTTGTTTAATTGGAGAAAGTTCTGACACATCCAGTCATTGATTTGTTCAATGCACTTACTCAGTATTTTAACTGGAGAATAGTCTCCTGGTGAAATGGTTATGTAAATTTGTGTGTCATCCGCATAGCTGTGGTAACTTATTTAGTTGTTTTTCATTATCTGAGCCAGTGGTAGCATGTAGATGTTAAAGAGAAGAGGCCCCAAGATGGAACCTTGAGGAACCCCACATGTCATATTTGTCAACTCAGATTTGTATTTACCTATAGAAACAAGTTGTTTCTGTCCTTTAAGTAGGATTCAAACCAATTTAGAAGTGTTGATGAAAGTCCCACCCGGTTTTCCAGTCGGTCGAGTAATATGTTGTGATCAACAGTGTCAAACGCAGCACTGAGATCTAATAATACTAACACTGAAGTTCTGCCACTGTCTGTTTAAGTGGATGTCATTGAAGACCTTTACAAGAGCAGTCTCAGTGCTGTGGTTTGGACGAAATCCTGACTGGAACACATCCAAACAGTTATTTAAATGCAAGAAATTACTCAACTGTTGAAAAACAACTTCTTCTATGATTTTACCTAGAAATGGCAGGTTTGATATTGGCCTGTAATTGTTCATTACTGAATCGTCTAGATCAGTGGTTCCCAAACTTGTTGTGCCCAAGGCACACCAAAGGACAAGTACAAATCTCAAGGCACACCTATTAGCCCTTATAACACGTGTCATCACTCATATCATGTAAAATATCTGTAAATGTGCATAATTATTTACTAATGCCAAATAAAATGTGACAAAGACAACTATATTACTCATGAAATATTTATTAACGAAATATTTCAGAAATTAATTTGAAACTTTATCAAATTAGGCTTCATCAAAGCAGCAACACACTCATTTAAACCAGACAGGTCACAAAATTAAAAATGAGGCAAAGGAAATTCAGCACAGAGAACTGTCAATGCAAGGAAGCTGCATTGTCCATGGTCCTGAACTACAAATTATAAATGTAACATTTCAGCAATCATCATTGAAACATGTGCTATTGTAAATGTGAGGGAATCATTTTGTCTTTACTCCTAGATATTAACCTTATTGTTGACGTTAATAACCAACCAATATTCTGTTATCTCCTTTCAGGAATGTGCTCCAGCACTTAAGTGTCAGTTTTATGGCCTGATAGGGGGGTTTACGACTGTGAGAATGCTGGCTTCTAAACACCACTGACAAGTGATTGAGTATTTCCAGTTGGGGGATATCTCCTGATGTTTACGCCTCCGCCAATATGCTGATTAGCTCTTTGTAAACTAGTTAAAAGGTCTATCGAGAGATAGGCTAGGCAGAATTGACATGACAACTCACCCGTGCAGTCAGAACCTTTTGCTGCTGTGACTTGTGATATGAATTCTCCGGCCGTTGACTTGTAATAAACTACCAGTGTTTGACATCAAAGCTCCAACTCTCCTCGTGTCTCTCTGAGTCCTGACTCTCCATTGCTGCAGAAGTTTCCCTTACAGTAAATATTTTGCCGACTTACAAATTAGTGAGATACATGTGCCTGTCGGGGTGCGCAGAATTTTTTAATCCTTGGTGGCCACTCGCAAGTCCTGTTCAACAGAGAGCCGTGACCTCCTGTTGTTCTTCATGTAAATCAGAGTAGAGAACGCCAACTCCAGAGATGGGAAGAGAGAGAAGAAGAACAGACTACGTGATATAAACAAACAACAAATAGCGTGTGCGGTAGCTTCGCCTTAGCATGTGTTCTTTGCAGGTGTTTGTTGAGGTTTGACGTGGTGTTTACAGCAGTGGATAACAGCTTCTGGCCTGGACACAGTTTGCACCTCACCGTCACATTCTTGTCTATTCTTCGGACGAACTCAAAATAATGGGCATACCTCCACCCCTCGAAAGTTATCGCTGACTCAGCCATGTTTATGCAGCACTGCACGTGGAGATGTGGACGCGCAAGTCGCGCAGATTACGTACATATAAACCTACAAAGTACTGATATAGTAAATTAAATAATAATTATTTTTGTGTAGTTGTATATTGCAATAATAACGTATATGGTTGTCACAAAATCCCACGGCACACCCGAACTTGCCTCACGGCACACCAGTGTGCCGCGGCACACCGTTTGGGAACCACTGGTCTAGATTATGCTTTTTTAAGATCGGTTTAATGACTGCAGTTTTCAGGGCCTGTGGAAAAACACCTGAGTGAAGAGACTTGTTTATGAAGTAGATCTGAGGCCATGCAAGGAAACACATTTTTTAAAAACCCTGTTGGAATAATATCAAGGCAGCAGGAGGAGGATTACAGAAGTTGTATAATGTCCTCTAGGTTTTTATCATTAATCTGATGGAATTGTGTCATGGTGTTTGAATTGATTTTAGGTGGACACAGAGACAAAACATTTGCTGTACCTGATGCAGAGGCACTGACTGCTTGTCTGATTTTCTGAATTTTGTCAGTGAAGAAGGAGGGAAATTCATTGCATAGAAATTAACAGGCTACTGACACAGAGGGGTTAGTTAGTTAGTCTGTCGACGATGGCAAACAAGGCACGTGCGTTGTTTTTGTTTTTGGCAATGATATCAGAGAAGAAAGACTGTCGGGCAAATTTCAATTCCAAATTATAAAGGCCAAGTCTCTTTATAGATTTCAAAGTGAACCTGGAGATTTGTTTTTCGCCACCTGCGTTCAGCTTTTCGACACTCTTTTTTCTCTGTTCTCACGGTCATGGCCTTTCTCCATGGAGATATCATTTACTTGTCACTTCCTTTACCTTAGTTGGAGCAATGGCATCTATAACATTTTTGAATTAAAATGATCTACTAGCTCATAAGTGTTTATATGCAAGTTATTGGAATGATATATTAGATAAATAGATAAATAATTACTAAGTAGCAGATGACTGTCAGGTGTTTAACAGATGTTGTTTCAGCAGTTCAGTTGTTTAGCAGTCTTATTGCCTGTGGTATGAAACTGTCTGTGAGTCTGGTGGTTTTTGTCCGGATGCTGCGGTAACGCCTGCCACACAGCAGCAGACAGAACAGTTTGTGGCTGGGGTGATGGGTGTCTTTTATAATCCGGAGGGATTTCTTCCTGAGCCGCTGGAAGTAAAGGTCCTCCATGGATGGCAGCTCCGTCCTGGTGATGTTCTGTGTAGTTTTCACCACCCTCTGTAAAGCCTTACGATTGAGGGCGGTGCAGCTGCCATACCAGGCCGTGATGTGATGGTGTGAAGAGTCCATGTCAGGTCCTCAGTGATGTGGACCCCGAGGAACCTGAAGCTGCTGACTCTCTCCACCGCAGTCCCATTGATGGCGATGGGGGCGTGTCCCTCTCTCTGCTGCTTCCTGTAATCCACAATCAGCTCCTTGGTTTTGCTGGCGTTGAGATGGAGGTTGTTATCCTGGCACCAAGATGTCAGGTTTTCGACCTCCTCTCTGTACGCCGTCTCGTCACCGTCGGTGATCTGGCCGATGACGGTCGTGTCGTCAGCAAACTTCACGATGGTGTTGGAGCTGTGTGTGGCCATGCAGTCTTGAGTGAACAGGGAGTAGAGGAGAGGGCTGAGCACGCAGCCTTGAGGGGCTCCGGTGTTGAGGATCAGGGTGGAGGTGGGATGTGATGTTTCCCACCCGCACTGCCTGGGGCTTCCCCGTCAGGAAGTTCAGGATCCAGTCACAAAGGGCGCTGTTGAGCCTGAGGTCTCTGAGCTTGATGACCAGCTTGGAGGGCACAATGGTGTTGAATGCTGAACAGCATTCTCACATATGTGTTCCTCTGGTCCAGGTGTGAGAGGGCAGTGTGGATGGTGAGGGCTATGGCTATCGTTTTTTTTTTTACCGATGCAAAGACGCTACAATCGATGCATTGCGAGTTCAACCCAAACTGTAGCCGATAGTGTTGCACGGTGTACCGATACTTGAAAGGTACCGCGATACCCTGCCATTAAAAACGTTACGATTCCTCCGTTTTATTAGTATCGGTACTTTAAGAATGACAGGGAAAAGTATTCCGGTGAGAAAGCGCTGTTTTAATAAGAGCCGTGTGTGTTCAGCGCTCTGCTTCCACTCCCTGCACTGCAGCCGTGCCTGCAGTCCCTCCCCTCTCAAGCACGTTCCAAGTGCCTCCCCTCTCGTGCACGCGCTAGCTGCCAGAGCATGTGAGAAAACGAGAAGCATGGCTGCAAGTGGGAGTGCAACTGCCGCTGCGGCGAAATTTGGAAGTATTTTAGCTATATCTCTGACAGTGAGGGCAAGCCTACGGACCCCACGAGGCCTGTCTGTAAGAAATGTATTAATTTTATTTAATACGAATTCTTGTCATTTATTTTATTTATTGTTCTCATTGTTTAAAAGTTTGTGTTATGGTTCTGGTGTGAAATAAAGCACAATAATTACATTTAAGACTGTTTCCCTTTTTTTCAAAAAGTAACGAAAAATAATCGGAATCGCAATTCTTGACTTGGTATCGAAACCAACATGTTGGTATCGTGACAACACTAGTAGCCGATGTGCACTCTTTCAACCGGTGCACTCGCATTTTGAGCATTTAAGCCGGTGCACCGATGTGAATCGGTGAATCTTAACATCCCTAATCCACATACATCTAACGCTTCTGAAACAAACATTGAGTGGGGTTCAGTTGGGATTTTTTTTGTCAAATTTGAACGTTTATTGTCCACGCTGCTGACAAATATGTACATATATTATATTATAATCCTGAGGTGGGTGGAAAATAAGTGACAAAAATGCTGAGAAAATATACAATGGTAGAAGTGGAAATATTTAAAACATGCTATCTGGAGCATTAATATTAATAAGAGGTAAAGATGAAATCCTACCTTTGGTGTGTTGAGTGCTATACCGTGCGGTCATTATACTGTGCGTCTCCTGCCCTCAGTGCCAAATCACCTTCATCATGATGATGGAGGGACCAGAATGGCCTCAATCCAGCTGCTTTGTGGAGATATTAGTGAATTGAAGCTGATGTCAGCACTGCTCGACACGCATTCATTTCCTGAGGTCCTTGGCCATTTCATTTAAGTTAAATGTACCTCTAAATTCTACTCCAAATGCTTTTTATTAAGCGAGGACTCTTTAAATGTCCATAATTCATGTTTTTGTCCTTGAGAGGACATTCGGGTCTCATCATAAGTGTGGAAACTCATGAACACACAAAGCTGCTTTATGGTTGTTGATGATGAAAAAGAGATAATGGATCTGAAGGTTTAACGACAGACCCTTTGTGCTGAACCGTCAGGTGGCTCTGACAGGCGCAATATTTTTCCCTGGCATGTTTTCTCCAGCTTCTCATGCAGTGAGCCCAGAGATACAGTAAATGTCTCCAAGCATGTAACGATTCATAAATAGGATGTTTACCTTGTACACTGTGGGCTGTTTTTTATACCATGTTATATTTTTAAAGTCTCTTTATATTGATTGCCTAATCTATCTTTTATTGTTCTGTTCTGGTCTAACGTTTTTACAAGAAGGTAAATTATGGTTTTGGGCTGAAAGATGAGGACCTCGGAATATGTCTGCTGTCTTTTTAGGCAAAGAGAGAGCATCTTCCAGACCATTTATATTTAATTCAGGAGTGTGTGTGGAGAGGTTTGCATTTATGTGATCTTGTAATCACAACAAAGCTTTTATGATGCGAAGGCAGCTGGCAATTTATGAAAACAACAACCTGAACAAAAATGATGACAACTGAAAGGAATAGTTGGTAATTGTTTCCTTGTTTGTGTTTTTCTGCTGCTGCTGCTGCTGCTGCTGCTGCTTGATGTGCATCTTTTGACCTTCTTTTTCAAATAATTGGTATCATAGTTTGGCTGTTATCTTTCCATACAAATTGGAAATGCAAAGTGAGGGAACAGTGTAACATTCCTATATGCAGCTGGAGAGCTGATTGAGGTCAATCTGTGATTTGCTGCCTTGGCCCTGGGGACCGGCTGTGATATCACCACGGGGCTTACAGTTGCCCACAGCTCCCCGAGTTTTACATATCTTCAAACTGTTTGCCTTTGCCCCTGCTACAACATCATGTCAAGTACACAGAGTGTTTGCATTGACTGCTTTTCATGCACTGCTGAAGCTCTTAATGGGCGAGTTAATCTCCCCTTTGGGGTAACAAATTATGTATTCTCTTCTCTCTGCAGCTCTTTAAAGAAATGCCAAACGCATGCTAATGTCAGTTTGTTGTTCCCTTTTTGGTAATTTTATTGAAACAACACTTCAGATAAGCATGAGGGGCTTTTAAAAATAGTGATTTGGCTTAGCTGTAAGAGAGCAGACATTCAAACTGTCAAATGGAAACATCTTGGTAAATATCACCCACAGAATAATGCATGACAAAAGTTCAAGCTGGCAGCATGTGATGAGCAGTGAAACCACAGCGTGTTGTTCAGGCAGCTCGTCGTCCTTCTCACTCATGTGGTCTTGAGGCATTCGGGTGCTTGAGAGAGGGTAGGAAAATTCTTATCTGTCTGAAAATATGTGGTATTTTTTGAAAGATTCATGCTAATTTGGCAACATCCTCTCCACCCAGTGACCTATGTTTTCCACGAGTGGGCTATCAAGTAATTCATCAGTGTTGAAATAATAAGGACGGCAGAGTATGTTAAATTAAGTATGTTAAATTGTTAACAGAATTCCTGGTAATCAAACCAAAGAAAAATGTAAATTCCAGGTTGAAATGAAATCTAGTTTTCATTCAGATATATTACTGATAATATACACAGTATTTACAACTTGGGCTGCAACATGATGATATTAGGATTTACGCATCCAGCAATCATTTCTTATTGATCAATTGTTTGGTCTATGGTGAAATGCATAACACAATATCTATTTTATTGCATTCTAATTGTTTTAGGCCAAACTATTACATTTGCTATATTGTAAGACCGAAAAGCGTAAGAGACAAAACCCAAGACTAAAAAAGATCCATGAATCAACTTTTGCTGCTTGCTAAGTTTGTTAGTTTTAACCCTCTGTAACTTTACGAAAAAAAGCGACACAGATGAGCGCATCAACATCGATGTCATCTTCAAGATTCTTTCATTTTGACTCTTTTTATATAGAATATTTTAGTGGATAATCAAATAGTATCAATGTATTCGGAAAGTTTAAAATCATTTAAATGAATACAGTATTCATTTAAATACAGTGCTTCACGTAACCGGCGTAATACGATGATAATGGCTATCAGTCGCGGATTAATGCAGAAGTAATTATCTTGTCTGGATCTGTTTTCATCACTAGTTTATTTTTCTGTCTCTGCCTCTCTTTTACTTGTGTGTGTGTGTGTGGGGTTGTGTGTATGAGTAATATCATTACCTCTGCTCTGATTCCCCTGATTTGATCAACAGTAGCTCCTGGGTTTCATATTCCTGGCACTAATGCCCTTGACCATCAAAGACATCTAAAGAAAAATACTCTTTGTTTGTCACACATCCCAAATTAAGTTAATTCACTTTGTCCGCTGCACTCACATCTCACAGAGACAGAGAGTGACGTGCACCGTGCCTGGAAGCATTCACGGTGCATGAGGAAATGTTTACCTTGTAAAACTCAGCATGTTGTAAAATAAAGCATTTCATGTTAAATGTTTTATAGACATTGGTGGTTTAGGGTCAAAGATGTTTGCTCGTTGGCCCTTCCATGATCAGCTCTACTGTGTGTGGCTCTTATTGGGAAATGCTTAAAGGTTATATAAATGTTGTTGGACCATTATTATTTTCCTCAACTGTTCAACATCTATTAGATCTGTAATCATGAAATGTATTTTCATAGGTGAAAATGCATGCCTCCTTATATTGAATAATAAGGAACAAGTTGAGAAGAAATTCATCACAAATACTATATGTATACTGGACATTACGTATACACCACTCTTTGTACTACTTAGATGGCGCCGCGGTTAGCTGCCTCGGGGTTGTGGTGCGCTCTGTTTAGTCTTTGATTGAAGTTTCACTTTAGACAATCATGAACATGTTTATTTTATCTACTTGGTAACTTGTGTGTGTGTGTGTGTGTGTGTGTGTGTGTGTGTGTGTGTGTGTGTGTGTGTGTGTGTGTGTGTGTGTGTGTGTGTGTGTGTGTGTGTGTGTGTGTGTGTGTGTGTGTGTGTGTGTGTGTGTGTGTGTGTGTGTGTGTGTGTGTGTGTGTGTGTGTGTGTGTGTGTGTGTGTGTGTGTGTGTGTGTGTGTGTGTGTGTGTGTGTGTGTGTGTGTGTGTGTGTGTGTGTGTGTGTGTGTGTGTGTGTGTGTGTGTGTGTGTGTGTGTGTGGTAATTAACGTATACAATAAGGCAATGGCAACTTTGTGACTTGGCAAATATTTTTCATATTATACTGTAAAGTGTATATGAACACAACAATTAGTGTTGCAGTTTGTCTCAGATTAAAAAAATACATGAGCTGAATATGGCGCTGCTGATTTTTATCTCTCCTTTTCACCCAGAATGGTGCACTTCCTGTTTGAGAACAGATGCTTATTCATTTCATTATTGAAAAGGTTTGCCTCCATCATTTGGCACATGTGTCAGGAACAGATGACAGACAAACAATATCTCAATATGTATGAGCTCAGTTGATAATATCAAAGTATTCTGGGTATAACTAGCACTGCTATTTATAATACATTTACATAGGAGACATTTTAGAGGAAGCTCAATTGTAATACACAATACAGAATGAAATGTGTATTCATTGTTAAATATGTAGTATTTTGGAATGTTACTTTGGTGCTATGTTACTCCTTGATATTCCGATGATGGATAGTTAAATGGTGTAGTGTTGTTTTGTAATTGTGATTTGGTCGTTGTTAATTTCTTGTTGTTCAAAAATATCAGTTTGTTTATTGTTTACCACTTCTAGAAAGCACTTTGTGACTTAAGTCTGTAAAATGTACCATATCAATACATTTTACCTCCTTACTTCCTGAGATTATTTTTTGAAGACCCCAACAGTTTTAATTTTCATTATTAAACAATGTTGGCACATTTTATGATGCAAACCAACAAATGTAACCATAACTACAGTCTGGACATTCAATACTTCTGCATTTGCTGTCTGAACGTTTGAGGGTAGATACAATTGCAGACTGCTTTTAGTTTGACGTTCTTTCATACATGTTTGAGGCCTTGCTCCTTTTTTCTTGCGATCGACCTTTGCATCCCATTTGCTGTGTTTACGATATTTCCGGCTTTCATGCAAGCTCTTATATTCTGATTTCGCTTATCTTTTGTTATAGTGAAGGACGCATCTTCTGCTAGAGATTTGAATGCATCTTAAGGTGTCAGAGGCGCAAAGTTTAAATCAGAGTTTAATTTGACCGTTTGGGTGACTTGGTGAGTAATTTACTGGAATTGAATGTAAAACTTGTGTTTATTTCCACACACGCACACGCACGCGCGCTGTTAATGGCGGACTGAAAGTGAAGCTGCTGTAGGAAGTGATTACACTGCTTGTTTCCTGTCCATGTTTTTAGCAGTTAGCTGTGCTAGAGCTGCAGAGGAAATGTAGTATAAGGTCAGGCTGACAAGAGTAAGCAGCACAATAAGCATTTGATCAGGTGACGCTGCAGCTTCCACCTGTGAAGGGCTGCAGAAATATTTATCCACATTTGTGAAATAGTATGTAAGAACATGTTTGATACATAAAACATGCAGATTATGTTTTAAAGTAAGTGGCAATCGTATAAAGAGAATGTTTGAGGGTTTTCTGGCTGTGGTAACAAAGTATCCGAACATTGTTATGGCTGCTGTTTAAAGGAAGTGGTCTGAATGAGCTCAATCACTGCAGAGTTTCTACCTGTTCTGTGTTTGTATTAAGTCTGTATTTAATCTATTTAACTTTACAAGTGTTAATCTACTTTTAAAAGTCAGTTTTCCCCCTCTAGAAGATCAGTTTTCAACATATCCATACATACGGTCTGCTGCTTATTTGATAGATCTCTAAAAATAACGCTAAGCTAAGCTAAGTTAAGCTGGCGTAACTTTCAATTGTCAGAGAGAAAAACGAGATTATTTTGTTCAAGTTAAACAGGCAGTCAGGCTACATTTAAGGTAATGATGGCATGACAAATCCCCGCCTCAGCTCACTGCCCCAGAACTTTTTATTTTCTCCATCAGTTTCTCATCATTTTGCTGTCTTCTTGTACTGTAGCTTTCAGGAAGCGGTTAACCTTGATACAGAGGATGCTAGAGAGATCTAAAACGGCTCACAACTCAAATGGAAAATTGAGGCTCATGCTCATTCATGTAGATACAAATTGAGAAATCGGTCTCCTTTTCGCCAAGACCTACATTTCTCTTTTATCTGAACCCTTAAAGGGATCATTTTGATGGAGTTTGTGATGCAAATGAATGGGAGAAAATAGAGTGATGAGGAGGACATATTTCTTAATCTTGGTTTTCACCTTGATGGAAACCAGTGTTTCTTCTGACAGATAATAGAAACTGTTAAAATAGAAAACAGTCAGTCTTCATTAAAGGAGGAAGTCAGCCCTTGGTTTTGTTGTACATTGAACTTAGGTGTCTCTAACTAGGACACCAAAGTGCATCTCTGCACTTTGTTTTGGTGCATCAGACCCATGCTAAATGTCAGGGACTCCCCTGTGTATCTTTCTAAAGATTTACTCCAAGTGTTAAGCTGCATCAAACTACCGTACTTTTCGGACTATAAAGCGCACCTGCATATAAGCCGCAGCAGCTAAATTGTCCGTCTGTCTTGCTCTCGTTCTGTCTCTCGGTTCCACTTTTACTTTGGCGTGCTACCTGTCTCACTCTTTTCCGGGCTCCAGCTTTTCCTGCTGGAGCCCGCCGCTTAAAGGTGGCGGGCGCCGACTGGTCATAGAGCCCATAGTGTTAAAGGTGGTTAATTTTACCTGTAAAATCCATAGATTTAGTACGGTACTTCCACATTTTATTTGCTGATTTATTTATATGTTTAAAGTAATAACAGTTTATGGCTGATATTTACGAACCCTCTCTCCCCCCTTACTCAGGACGTTTACTGCTGCTGAAAGGATGATGATGATGATGACGATGATGGGAGGAGGCCAGGGCCGAAGGTGCATCCCTCGCTAGAATCATACTTACTCCCCAGAACTTCACCCCTCCACCATCCATCCACTACTGTCGTCCCCTCGCCCGACGCCATGGCCAACCACCTGGAGCTTATCCAGGAGCTGCAGCAGCTGGACAAGGTGCCCAGCCTGGAGAGGCTGCGGGCGGCCCAGAAGAGGCGCACTCAGCAGCTGAAGAGATGGGCTGTGTACGAGAAGGAGATGCAGAACAAGAAGCGAAAGGCAGACAAGAAGGGGCGCAATGCCAAAGACCTCCATCTAGAGTCCAAGAGGCATGTGTCCTTTGCAGCCAGCGTGGCACTGCTGGAGGCCTCGGCCAGGAACGATCCGGATGAAGGTAGGGCCAGTAAAGAATATTTACGAGA
Source organism: Pseudochaenichthys georgianus (assembly GCF_902827115.2). Taxonomy (NCBI): domain Eukaryota; kingdom Metazoa; phylum Chordata; class Actinopteri; order Perciformes; family Channichthyidae; genus Pseudochaenichthys; species Pseudochaenichthys georgianus. The sequence goes on along the minus strand of NC_047507.1, from coordinate 24,997,136 downwards.
TGTACAAATTAGAAAATGGAAGTGAAGATTTATGGGGAAATGTGCTCTGTGTAGTGAACACGATAAATTACACAAGTGCTCTTTACACATGTGACCAATGTAATCACATAATCTAACAACTGAAGATTTACACTCAACTGTAACACGGTAACACTGAAAATATGTGCTGGGGTTTCGTCCATAAGTGTAGAGTCAAATGCAGCACAAAGCTCGGTGATGCCACATTTGAATAATTACTCTAATTTCAGCCACACCTCACTGCTTCAGCGTGATATCAAAATACCAAGGTCAGAAAAAACCGATTCGCTGGGCCTGTCCACTGAAACTGCCAGTGGGACTCGCTGCGTTCAAGCTGGATTTGTTCTGCTAGGAGAATGTTTTATCATTGTGAAATAATGGAGTTGTCACACTGAGATGAAAGTCTGCCAGTCTTTTAATTAAAATGTCTACGGATGCCCCCCCCCTATTTGGAGATAATAATTGTTTTCTTCAGTACAAACAGCCCCACAATGCTGTGGCAGTGCTAACAGCATGTCAGTGATGCAGGAATGATAACAGGCTGATTATCATAGAGATATGACATCTAATTTAACTTTACTTTAACTTTAAATTAGATTGAACTCTTTTGTTGTTGTTATCATAATGAATACAGCCCTAGCTGTGATACTCTACAATCTTTGCCTGTGCAAGCTGTTGGTACAGATATGGAAACAGCCACGAGGCCAAAATAATTCTCACATAGCAGATGCGGCCCTGCGCTGCGTACACACAGACACGTGCACACATATGCATGGACTGTGAATTTGCTCCAGCTGGAATGTTCTTAATGGCCTGTTAGATTTTATCATCTGTAACCTAAAGAAAGGTCTGATGAAACCAGCATGCGATAAAAGGACATCACCTAATTGTGTTAAAGGAAAAGCTCTTTCATTACTATAAAAAAAGTCATGTCGGTCATGTTGCTGTTGCTGCTGGTTCTGCTGCTGCCTCATTAGACACAGATAGGTGTTGTCGTGTGAGAGATTGTAGAGATGGTTTGCATAGCATTACATGGTTTGTGTGTTACCCTGCTGTGCAGTGTGTAGTTCTTCCAAAGTCTGCTGAGCCAATTAGACTTCAAACCAGGATGCTGTGGCTGTTGGAGTCATTCGTTTGAAAACTAGGAACATGCTACATCTACTCTTTTACTGTCAGCTTCTCTATTTAGATGTTGAAAAGCGATTTGAGAAATATTCCATGTATTCAAGTTCAAATTTATATGTAATGAATCATGGGGAAAACAATTGTCAAAGGCTAGCTTTAAGGACAGATGAAACGCAGGGGGAAAAAAGGCTTCAATTTATTTCATATGAAAGATATATGAACTCTTTCAGTAAATCCCTTGTTCAATTTTATGAAGGCCGTCCAGCCTTTGGGTGTTCATATTTGGTGACTTCTAAAAGGAAAATCATTTTCATGATTTAACAAAAAGCTCGGCTGGTATTTGTCCAGTCTGTAGCCTTGGCCACACAACATGTGAGATTAAATTAAATGTGAAGGGCAGGGTTTTGCTTTTTGATACAGTAGGCTGAATACAGATATAATGCTAGACAGTTGCTGTAGATATTCATTTATTATACATTTTTCAGAAAATGTGCTTTAAAGAGTTGTGTATGCAATAACTAAATTAATTGGCTATGTACTCCACTGTAAACTACACTATTTCTGGAATAACCCACATCCCATTCAGTGGAAAGTACTCTTCACACCCTGCAGGCCCTATACTCAGCCTTCTACCTCTGAGGAGAAGACACTTTGCTTCCACAACACTCACCCTGAAGCAATCGGCATCCTAAATGCGTCACTGGCTGCATAAACAAGCACCTACACTACCCTTCAACTCGCCACGTTAAGGAGAAGAGCCATATGGTTACTATAGTATTTATTGTTGTTACTGTTTTGCATTTGTGGCATGTGCTTTTGTGTACTCTTCTTGTTGTGTGTTCTCGGCCAATATATGTGTTGTTGTTGTTGTTGTTGAGCACACATAAAACATTTACAAATGAACTGAATAAATACTGAGCAACTGAGTATTTCACATGAAGATGTAGGGATTGCATTGTCAGTCTTTACATGTGCAATTTTTGTCTATAGCTGCAAATATCTCAAAATATAATATGGATGGATTTCCAACAAATGTTGAAGATGAACCCGATTGACTTATCTAGCACCGCCACACGGTTGGTATTTGAAGTTTTGACTGAAATATCTTAACAACTACAGGATGGATCATCATGAACTTTGATCCACCATTTTGTTCCATCATGAACCTCAATAACTTTAGTAACCCTGAATTTTATTCTAGTGCTACCATCAAATTAAATTCCTTTAGTATTACAGTTTTTGACCCCATACTCACAAAATGACTGTTAATCTCAGCTGCACTTTGTTTCTAGTGCTTATAAGAAAATGTTAGTATGCTAAACCTGCTACAAATCCACATTTTAACATTGTCTGCGAGAACATACAGATGCTAGCATGATATTTACAGATGCCATCAATTATTATGTAGTTCTGACCAATGTAAATAATGAACAGACTTTTCCCACCTTTGAATAGATGCAGCAGTGTCTCTTTGCTTTGGTTGGAGCATCACTGCTAACTGCAGAGGCTTTGTCAGTTCTCCTCACGGTGACAGTGCCAAGGCATCGAAACATTTGCCATCGGTGTCGCTTAATAAGGTTGACCATGAAAGGCAGAGAGATAAAACGCAAAGGGAGACAGGTTGTAATGTTGCCCATACAGCTCTGTGGCAGCTGGCTGGCTGATAATCTCCTCTCTCTCATTCCCTCCGGTCCCCAAATGCTCGATCAAGCATCGTGACTCCACACGCTATGCAGCTCAATGCTCACAGGCTCAGGGCTTCCTCCACCGAAATACTATGTGACAGTGCCATTCATTCTCCAATTGTACAGTCATTTCAAAGGAGATTATGTGAAAAAGAGAAATTGAATGTATATCAAGAGGAAAATGAGTTTTAGCATCTTTGAAAATCCTGACAATTTTGCATAACGTTATTTTTGCATGAATCATGACAACTATTCAGATCCCTAATCTTCAAAAACAATGTCCATCAAAGCCAAAATGAACAGTGGAATGTTACAAATGTGTTTAGAAATGAAAGGAGCCATTTATAATGTATTTTTCCAATGGAGAAAGGAAGGAAGGGAGCAGTAAAAACAACAGAGACGCTGAGCTTGAGTTTAACCTGAGGCTGACTCCACCGGCCTGCAGGCCTAATGAGAGGAGAGGGGAGGGTGGTTGGTAGGAGCAACTCCTGCTTAGTCCCTGATTGGTGAGATGTTTCCTGTGATTCATCCACTGCTCTCTCTTCTGTGTGGTTGCAGTCAGAGCATCACTGTGTAGACCTGAGGGTATGTGTGCGAGTGCACGCTGACAATTGTGTTTACATTGGTATGCATGTTTAATGCATGGAGTATTTGCTGTTTTTCGTCATTTGTAAGCTTCACTCTTGAACAGTAGATGTATTATTACCTCCATTGAGAAGGTCATGTTTATTTCATTTTACTTTGTGTTAGGGAGTAGCATGGAACAAGGAAGAACCCATTCCATTTTGGAGCCCAGACAAAGCATGGAGCAGAGACAGAAATAGTTACTATTTATACTCTAGTTTGAGTGTGTTCTGCTTCCTCTGAAATACAACGTCCCTGTCATTATGACTTCCTCACTGGCGGCTTCAGGAGCAGACTCACCAGGCCGTGAGGAGATGCAGATAGTGGAGGACACCGTGTGTACTCGAGCTGAAGATGTGTTGAGGCCAGAAGATGGAGAAAATAAAAAGTGGGAATATTTGAAGTCGCATGAAAGTAGGGTTTGAATGTGTGCTGGTTTATTTGCTAGACTGACTTATTTGACACACAGAAGAGGCTTTGATTTGAGGAGAAAGAAAAGAGGGACAGTTTGAGAGGATTGGATGCAAAGGGATTCATCCCGAGTCCCAGCCCATTGCTTTGCCCCCCGGCTGCCACCACCCTGAACCCTCTGCCCCCCCGCTGTGATGAGGGGTGATGGCAGTGAATTATTGTGAAGCACCTCGGTGTATCTCTGCATGGCTTCATGGCTATTGAGACTGATGGGTTTCTCCTCAGGAGAGCAGCTATCCTGCAAAGGAGCAGCAATAAGGGTCAGAAAGGACAGTCAGCGCGCACGTGCACACACACACACACACACACACACACACACACACACACACACACACACACACACACACACACACACACACACACACACACACACACACACACACACACACACACACACACACACACACACACACACACACACACACACACACACACACACACACACACACACACACACACACGTTCTCACTCCCATCCCGTCACATATTGACGGACGGTCAGGGCCCCTCCCCGTCGCTATATTACGTACAGGGTACCCCTTGCCCATCAGGCTTCTACGGGCAGGGCGTCCCATAGACCTTCATTGCGGACAGCGGACCCCTTGACCGTCAGGCTTCTACGGGCAGGGCGTCCCATAGACCTTCATAGACCACGTGATCAACAACAATGGCCGACCTTCGTGTTATTCTCGGTGGAAAATGCCTATTTTAAGGTTCATTTGGCCATTAAAATGCGTTTTGATGTAATTTTATGTGATTAATATGAGTTGTTATTTCTGATTATTTGTGCAGTAGATGTACATGATGTTTAGTTTGCTAGTTATAACGAAGATTACTTCATGAATATTTACACATTCATGGTTGCTAAGGTGGTTGCTATGGACGCTGCAACAGCTCCCAGATCACGTGACCAACAACAATGGCCGACCTTCGTGTTATTCTCGGTGGAAAATGACTATTTTGAGGTTCATTTGGCCATTATAATGCGTTTTGATGTCATTTTATGCGAGTGTATGTGTACACATTCATGGTTGCTAACGTTTTTTTGGTGGAAATGTGTTTTTTCACAGCAAAGTCACCCTCTGTATACTTGGACTTATTGGGAGAATCTAAAGGCAAGAACATCCCAAATATTCATTTCGGTCTTTATTTTAGACCTTTAGTGTTGCTGTCTGTGAGGAAAATAAATGGGGCTCAGAGCCTCAGGATACTGAAATCTGTATTTTTTTAAATCTTTTTTTCCTTCTAATTTGTTATTCTTTTCAAAATAACACACTGTTATTTACTCACCAATAACACACAATTATCCTTGCTTTTATTTATTGGTTTAATTCCATAATCTCGGGCTTTTTTGGCGTCCGTCAGGAACTGAATTTCAAAATAAAAAATAACCGGAAACAGACGTAGGCCTATAAGGGACATTTCGAGCATCATTGCGATTGTCAACATTTTTGAGTTTAGGATGGCCGAAGACACCCATAATCCCCAGCTATCGTTTAGGACTACAGTCCCCGTGATTAATCTTCAAGGTCTGGGATTGGATGTTGGAGTGGCAGTGCGCGAAGGTTACACCGAGAGTCAAACAGCTGTTTGAAATGGAACGAAACCACGCCAGACTCCAAAACTGGAATCGAACGCCCGCCCAGAACTACACACTACACTATTGTGTTTCGCAAAATGTTCTATGGGACGTCTCTACTGAACGTTTTCGTTTTTTCCACAATTAGAAGTTGCCAGTATTAAACACATTGGTGTTATCAAATGTAAAACATATAATTAATAAATGGGTGAAAATCACTATCCATAATGCGCAGCATTAATATATAGCATTAATATATACCCACATGACAGCTCATTGCTACTTTGTAATTCTACTCTACTACAATTCAGAGGTTAACCTGGTATTTTTACTCCACTACACTTATTTGAGTTACTTTGCAGATTCTGATTAATGATGTGAAATATAAACAACCCTTAAATCAGACTTTAGTTACACCTGAGTAAAATTCAGGGAAGGTGATTGTCAAGTGCCAACAATCAGGAGAGATATTTGATAGTTGGTGCTTGAGAAGACTAAACAAATATGTATCTGCAATTGACATGAATGGAAACGAGTAATAAAGTATATTCCTTACTCGTTATTCTCTACTAATAGTTAATTAAAGACTGTATATTATGGCTATTTTGCACATCCCTTTCAAGATTTTCAAAGGTTTATTGACATATCATATACACAACTACGGTGTAGTTATGCAATGAATGAAAAACTTGGGTCACAGGTTCCTCAACAGTGCATTACAAGACATCTATCAATATGTGTGTACCTCCACTATTAAACTGTCATATTCTGCACATTTCTTATTCTATCTACATACATAAGAGTATAATCCATATGTATAATATCAGTTAAAATAAGTGCTTCAACATATAGTTAACATTGCAGGAAAGCAATATATTAGACGTTAAGTACTTTGTCAGGCATAATATTTATCTGTAGATAGATACCCCCAAAGTTTTTTTCTTATTTAAAAGAAGACCTTATTCTGTTATTTAATGTTTAAATAAAGGTCAATTCGTTTTTCTGTTTTGCACCTCCTCCTATTAATATCTTTGTACATCCTGCACTAAACTGTTTTATTGTAGAGATCACTTATAGTATCTTCTTGATTTTTTATATTCTATATTTCTATCACAGACCTTCTACTTTCCCCCTATGAAAGTATGTACTCTTAATATTTTTTTAATCAAATATAACACATAAAAACAATAATTCAATAATGTGCTTTAACCACTAGGCGGTGCACACAAGGTACACACAGCCATAATAACTTTGTATTATTAGTGTAGGACACTTATGTATGTACAACATCTGAAGATATGTAGTTTTATTCATGCTTTCACATAATTTTACAGCATATTGCTATACTATTTCAGACTCAGTATTTACATTCTTACATTAAAAATTCAATTCAATTCAAATCAGTAATATCTTTAAAAACTACAAGTCCTTTTATATCAGCTGTGCACCGTTATGTTGTAAATATAACCCATCTATGAATTAGATCAAATGTAAAAGTCAGCCAAATTAGTGTTGATACTGCAAGGAGACGTATTGTGTGAAGATAAATTGAAGATGTTGTTTAATTGTTGATATATTTATGATCCACGTCAAGTATTCAGTTTCGGCGGCATTTCTTCAGTTTTTCCAAAGGTCTTCTCATCAGGGCTCTATAAATAAAGAACTACGGCAGATCTGTAATATGTAATGCAGCCGAACCGTGTATTACAATGGCGTTATGTGATGACTTTCAAAGAGAAAAGCAAGAGCACTCGGAATTAAGTATTATTTTATTATTTTAAAATGTTTTCCGGATTTCATATAATATAAACACCAAATCCCAGCATGCATTGCGGCTAAAACATCCAATCAGCGAGCTTAAACCATAGCTGAGGATCTTGGGTAATCGCTCGAAATGCCTATGTCTGTTTCCGGTTACTTTTATTTTGAAATTCAGTTCCTGACCGACGCCAAAAAAGCCCGAGATTATGGAATTAAACCAATAAATAAAAGCAAGGATAATTGTGTGTTATTGGTGAGTAAATAACAGTGTGTTATTTTGAAAAGAATAACAAATTAGAAGGAAAAAAAGATTTTAAAAATACAGATTTCAGTATCCTGAGGCTCTGAGCCCCATTTATTTTCCTCACAGACGGCAACACTAAAGGTCTAAAATAAAGACCTAAATGAATATTTGGGATGTTCTTGCCTTTAGATTCTCCCAATAAGTCCATGTACAGAGGGTGACTTTGCTCTGAAAAAACACATTTCCACCAAAAAAACTTTAGCAACCATGAATGTGTACACATTCATGAAGTAATCTTCGTCATAACTAGCAAACTAAACATCATGTACATGTACTGCACAAATAATCAGAAATTAAAACTCATATTACTCGCATAAAATGACATCAAAACGCATTTTAATGGCCAAATGAACCTTAAAATAGGCATTTTCCACCGAGAATAACACGAAGGTCGGCCATTGTTGTTGATCACGTGGTCTATGAAGGTCTATGGGACGCCCTGCCCGTAGAAGCCTGACGGTCAAGGGGTCCGCTGTCCGCAATGAAGGTCTATGGGACGCCCTGCCCGTAGAAGCCTGACGGTCAAGGGGTACCCTGTACGTAATATGGCGACGGGGAGGGGCCCTGACCGTCCGTCAATATGTGACGGGATGGGAGTGAGAACGTGTTTTACACACACACACACACACACACACACACACATACACATACACATACACATACACACACACACACACACGGAGTGGGGGCTGACCTGACATTTTCTCTTAACACCGCTGTGTTATCTGATGAAGTTGTCAAACACCTCAGTTATGATTGAGGGAGCCAAGGGACTTGTGAAAAAGAGAAAAAAATAAAGGAACCATTTGAATTGTGCAAAAAACTTCACATGCACTGCTTCTAAAAAAATATATACTACACAATAAAAAAATTATGTTTACATTCATGCAAATTCTTATCCCAATTGACGTGAAAAGCATCTCGGTATACAGTTGCAAGAAAAAGTATGTGAACCCTTTGGATTCTCCACACATAGCGTTGTGTGTTCCTTCCAAACAACTCAACTTTGGTTTCATCTGTCCACAGAATATGTTGCCAGTAGTGCTGTGGAACATCCAGGTGCTCTTTTGCAAACTTCAAACGTGCAGCAATGTTTTTTCTGGACAGCAGTGGCTTCCTCCGTGGTGTCCTCACATGAACTCCATTCTTCTTCAGAGATGTTGGCATGTGCCAGAGAGTTCTTTAAGTCTCTGCTGACACTCTAGGATTCTTCTTCACCTCATTGAGCATTTTGCTCTTGCAGTCATCTTTACAGGACGGCCACTCCTAGGGAGAGTAGCAACAGTGCTGAACTTTCTCCATTTATAGACAACTTGTCTTACCGTGGACTGATGAACATCAAGGCTTTTAGAGATACTTCTGTAACCCTTTCCAGCTTTATGCAAGTCAACAATTCTTAATCGTAGGTCTTCTGAGAGCTCTTTTGTGCGAGGCATGGTTCACATCTGGCAATGCTTCTTAAGAATAGCAAATTCAAAACTGGTGTATTTTTTATAGGGCAGGGCAGCTTTAACCAACACCTCCAATCTCGTCTCATTGATTGGACTCCAGGTTGGCTGACTCCTGACTCCAATTAGCTCTTGAAGAAGTCTTTAGCCTAGGGGTTCACATACTTTTTCCACCCTGCACTGTGAATGTTTACATGGTGTGTTCAATAAAAACATGAAAACATATAATTGTTTGTGTGGTATTAGTTTAAGCAGACTGTGTTTGTCTATTGTTGTGACTTAGATGAAGATCAGAACACATTTTATGACCAACTTATGCAGAAATCCAGGTAATTCCAAAGGGTTCACATACTTTTTCTTGCAACTGTAAATAATATCAGGCCATGGCAATGTAAACATTTGTTGAAGGGAATCATCTCTCTGATCAGCTGATTGTGAATGGGTGAAAACAGCATGAATGATAATGTCATTCGTAAATGCTGACTGCTTTTCAAAGTGTCCTTGAGTAGGTCATTGAAGCCTGAGCTGCTCCCCATGGATCATCTGGCGAGCAGTACTGTACGTGCAACTCTAACTGCTGCACACTGCTCTGATTCAATTTTCCTATTTAATACAGACCATTTACAAAGTTAAATAATTACTACCGAGTACAAACTTTTGTGCCTTGAGGTTTTAAACCTTTGAGTAACATATAAGAACTAGTATGCACACTTTTTTCATATGATGTGTTGGTGCAACGTCCCTTCATGAGGCATTCCTTATAGAAATGATTTGGTAAGAACATTTATAGTGAATATAAAACATCTGAAAAGATAACCAATTCAAGGTTGAAGCAGTGCAGTGGCCACAGAAGGAAGAGGAAGCAGATACCCGGAGAGTCTATAGGAACACAATCGTTTTGTTAACTGCTGCAGCTGTTAGCAGATATTTCTCATGGGCATAGTAGTTTTTTTTTTTTGTTGAGAATTTAAATGATTACAAATATGTACGATGTGTAATATTCAGGGACTCCAGAACAACTCCACTTGTTTTACTTCTGAGACTGTCTGAGATCCATAGTGTCATTATACACCTGTTGAATCCCTCACGTTGTTAGATCTGCAACATTTACTTGAAGTGGTATATAAACCTTTTTGTGATAATGTGAGCAGACAAAGACCGTTTGTATTTGTACCCCTCCCTGACCCGGTCTGATTATTCAACACTCTGTGTTTCCCACTCCTGGAATCTAATTACGCATGGTACCCCAGCTCACTATTTCCACTTATTATTCCCCTCTTTAAATCACAACTTGTTAAATCCATATTCCATGTTTAGCCTTGTGGCTTTTGCTTTGGTTCACCACCTTTCCCCCTCCACCATATCATCACCATATAAATACAGAGGAGGAGACACTCCAGCTTTCAGGACAGAAAAATACCCCGGGTGTCAGTATCACCCCTGTGAAGGAAAATGCAGACATTGGTTGTATCTCCTTTTTTATTCTCTAGTTATTCGTGTGCAAATTAGGTCTCGGAGGAGCTTTTGTCTTCTTCTACTGTCTTATTAAAGTAGTAAGGCCTTCTCCTCAAAGGCCGTATATATGCTTAGCTGCTCCCAGGCATATGGCAGCAACAGAGTTGACCACATTATTATACTGAACATGTTGCTTAACATTTGCTCTTCATACCAAATGCCAGTGGAAGGGAATGTAAGGGAAATGTACCCACCCACTCGTAATGGATATTATGATGAGAATGAGAAATGAGAAAAAGCACACGGTTATATTGACATTTACAGTACTAGTGCAATATCTGTTAAGGGTGTGCTCATGCTGCTCTTTCTTAAGCAAATGAGTGTATGCACGTGTTTATGTTACACTGCAGTGTATGCATCATGAGTGCAAAAGCCCCCATTTAATGTTCAGGCCTCATTCAGGTCAATTGAGGAGCAAATTGGTTCCACTGCCTGTTTTTAAAGCTCGGATAGGTGCAATGATAATTGATACTGTTGGTACTTGTCAATGTCTTTAGGTATGTACTGTACATGTAGCCCTGTACATATGATGACCTCTTGTGTTATCTGTTGTTTTATGTTCATGTTGTAACCTACTTGCTGCCATGTTGGACAGGTCTCCCTTGAAAAAGAGATCGAAATAAAGGTTTAAATAAAAAAATAAAAAATGAAGTTCAATTTCAGATTACAAGGACAAGAAGTCCTCATTCACACATCAGCAGCTCCCAAACTAGCTTCTCTGCTGTCATTAAGATTAATGAGCTGAGCATGTGATAATCACAGATCTCAGTTTATAAAATCAAACGGTCTGTGATGATGTATTTATGTCACTGTGTTAGATGCAATGATTTGGACAAAGACAAAAGAGAATTGGTAAACTTCAAACATCTTTCACTTGCAGACTTAAAAGCAGCCAATAAAACCCCCCTGAAGCTTATGCCACTGGCAATACAAAAAAACCCAATGATTTGTGGAGGATTTTGACCAAGAGAAGTTTTAGCTCAGCACTAACTAACCATCCATAACAGGAGGTTGTTTACCCGCTCGTCCAGCTAAGCTAATGCGACCTCTGACCTTTGACAACTGTAGCGTAAGCTGGCCGGTCTGGCTCTTGCATTCTGTGTCGCAACACAAATAACAACAAGGGTCAGTACTGTGTTTGGACACAGCTGTGTTTAGATCCTTTGAAATGAAGAATCATGGCTCTGTCTGCTGCTGTGGCTCGGAGCTTCAGAGCGAACATTCACAGATCTTACAAACACAATATCACGTTTAGAAAATACAACAACAGAAATGCACAGACAACCAAATACTGAAGGGCAAGGTCGCACAGAATACTAACCACAATACATAGGTTACCAAACACTTAAAATGTGTCCATGGAGACTCAGTCCCATAGTGTTGCAAAGTTCACATTTTTGTATTTTCCTTATTTTTTCATTGGTGATTTTGTTACAGTGTGTTGGTTAGGCTCTCGATCATTTCTCATTTGACTGATAATGCTGGTTGGGCTCTACCTTTTTCTTATGTTTAGCTATATTTTACATTGCTTTCCTCAAAATATGTTTGCAAAATTCTGTAGCACATAGAACCTTTTTCAATAATCCTTTGTGTATTTCTAAAGCTGAAACATTTGACATTAACAATTAATTGATTATTCAGGTAGTCAATGGATAGAAAGGTAAATGGCAACAATTTTGCTATTCATTTAATTATTTACATAATTTCTTAAGCTAAAATGCCAAAGACTTATTGGCTTAAACTTCCTGAATCAATACTTTTTTTAATGTATTTATAATTGTGAACATAATATATTTGTACTTTTGACTTTGAAAGCTATCAAACAGTACATATTATTGGCTTATTGTTCTCTGGTGGGTTATAATTCATGCCTCCCACTTATCTACTGGCCAAAGGATATCAATAAAATAGATGTATAATCTAACAGTGTTTTTTTTATAAAGAGTCCATCTTTCTATTATGTGAGTTCAGAGCTGCACTGAGATCTGAGACCAAACCTTAATTAAGTCTATAAAGTGAAAATATGCATTAATGTAAGACATGGTATAATGCCATAAACCTCCCTCCGGATTATTTATTCATATGCTTATAAAACTGAAGATGATTGCAACCATTTTTAATACCGCTGCATCTCTCCTGGTGACAAAATGAAGCTGCTTCACACAAGGCTAAATCAAGGCCTCTTCACCGCAGACTCTTTGCATTCTTGCTTTTTCTCTAGTGCCATCAATGTTGATTTTATGTGACATTTCTTAGCCGTTGATTATTTAAGTGGGTTTCGGCCGCGACAATGACAGGGTTGAGAACCAAGGGTAAAATAAATGTATCTTCGTCTTGCTGGTGTCTTTTGAATGCTTCTCTGATTAGGAAGACGAGTCTTCCTCTCCTGACATCTGTGGATTTGTATTATTTTCAAGCAGGCTGCTGTCATCACTATTCCTGCAATTACTATTGATATTCTTCTTTCCTTTCTGTTCCTGTCCAGCCTCTGTGATTAGGGCAGCTTTCAGGTCTCCCCCCCCCCCCCCCCCCCCCCTCTATGTGTATGGGTCTTGCTGCGCCGCCTGATTCACACTGGCACGGCTGTCTCCTCCTCACCGAGCTGCTTCACGTGCCTCAGGCAGAGAGGACTGACTCATCCTGGTCATATAACATCAGCTGGGATGTTTGAAACATACAAAAGTGGAAGTATTGAGGTTGATTGGGATTAAGGAGTGTAAATGTCTGTCAAGTTTATATTAAGGAGCACATTTAAAATAACCAAGCTGATTTAAAAAGAGATGAATTAATACACAGGATCAAATAAAAAATCAAGAGTATACATGCATATTTAATAAAAGCTTCACATATCAAATAGCATTGCCAAAAGCAAAATGAAATACTAGAGATGTCCCGATCCGATTAAAAAAAGAAAAATTCCCGATCCCCGAATTTTTTCTTCCGATCTTTTGAAAATCACGTGATCGGGGATCGGAGCCGATCACGTGATTTTCAAAAGATCAGAATCGGGAGAAAAAAATCGGGGATCGGGAATTTTTCTTTTTTAATTTTTTTTATATACAATATTTTGTATTTTATTTAATGTTTGTAATGGTAAACTTACTATTAGGGTAGTTTAACATTGTCTTATTAGTGCAAACTTTATATTTTACCTTATATGGGCACATAAATTGCAGCAGTTCCCAGAATGATGTGTTTTGCTCGTAACCTCTGTGGGCACTTACAACAGTTCCTATACAAATGTATTTTAGCTTAGAAACTTGTCTATCAGCAGTTTCTCCTGTTTCCATAAAGATGTTTCGACAGGCATGACTTTAAAAACGCTGAAGTAAGGTCTAGGGCAGGCCTATTCAAATGGCGGCCCGCGGGCCAGATGCGGCCCAGAACCAACTCCCGAGTGGCCCAGCCTCTTGTGGCCAAATTCCTACACTAGTACAGACCATGAACGCAACACTCCGCGTTGCTAGAAACCACCAAACCACAACGCAGCACGTTTTTTGAAAGTGCATCTAGTGGTGCTAGTAACGATGGTCCTATGATAGCAACTCTAAAACATGTCTCTCTCAACTCTGAAGTGTAAACAAAGACAAAACGGTCATTGATCTTGTGGAGCAGATGCGCGAGTCATTGCCCAAGTCAAGCTGGACCTTTTCGCGACCGACTTGAGTACGGGTCGGATGCTGCATTTTCCGACGCTCCACAAACACATCACATCCCCGGCACAAATCACGGATGTGATGACAGATTTCATTGCGAGGTTGAAAGAGAACTTTGGTCAATTGGATGGACTTGCTCTGCCCACAGAGGTGATGGGCTTTGTCAGAGACCCCTCCACTGTTGCAATGGAGGGGGGCGTATCCACCAGAGCAAAGGAAGTGGTCCCCTCCATCGACGAGGGGAAATGTACACTGAAACTTATTGACATGCATTCATCCGTAACCGGATGCCCCAAGCGCAGCGCACTAACGGGACAGCGAAGTTTTGGAGTGACGTCAACAAACGGCAGTTCCCTTCGTTCAGAAAGTAGCGATCTGTGTGCTCAGTATGTTTGGATCAACATACAAATGTGAGTCAAGCTTTTCACACATGAACTCAATCAAAGTAGCACTCGCTGCTCCCTGACTGACAGCACTCTTCACCAATGTCTTAGGATTGCATTGACATCCTATGAGCCAAAAATCACTGCTCTTGTTCAAAACTAAAAATGTCACTTCTCCCATTGAGAAAGTCAGCGATGACAAATCACACATGCGGTGATAGTAAGCACCTAGTTTACCATAGTAGACGTGTAGTGTAGTATTCATTCATGTTAGTTACCCTTATCCCTTGTTATGGGTTTGTGCACTGAAGGGTTTGACAGTTATTTTTGTATTTAAATGCACTTTGTAATGTGTCTGGGTCGAAAAAAATTACCTGAATATTTTACTTCTAAAGCGAACACATGTAATGCTACAACTGTACACTTTTTTTTTTATGCACTGATGCCTCAGATTCTGTTAAATTAATGCTAATTTGTTGTGTTTTTATGCACTTTTGTTAGATGAACAATGAATACAAATGGCATGTTTTTCATCGCAGTAATATGTGTTGGTTTAAAATGTGTCATTACCCGCTTTTTACAGGCCGCTGAATGTCTGGCCCAGCTGAATTTTGTAGTTATAAAATCTGGCCCAATTGAATGTGTAATTGAATAGCCCTGGTCTAGGGGATATGGGTCAGGTCATGTCCTCTGCCTGTTGTATGAATGACATCTAAGGTCACCCAAGGTCTGAACTTCAGAAGGGGGGCTAGGTGCAAAAATGACCATGTTCACATCTTAAAGTCATCCTGAGGACTTAGTTTTGGTTTAAAATGACACAACATCATGTATGTGTTGCTTCTTTTGGGCTTGTTTTCATAGACCTGGTTGCTTATTTCTCTCAAATCTGGTAACAGAGTGGGCGCAGTGTCTAATAGTAGCAGTAAGCTAACGAGAGGCTACGTTCAGCTGGTGACTCGGGAGTCGGGACAGAGAAAATGTCAGGAGTTTGGAAGTATTATAAAATTGAAAGCGAAGGCAGTGTAACAGCCAGATGCAATGTTTGCAAGGCAGAGGTTCCGCGTGGTGGAAAGAACAGAGCTACGTTCAACGCGACCAATCTAATACGCCACCTGAGAAACAAACGCCAACAACAACACGACGAGTACACAGGTAACGGCACTGAAACAACCGACACTTTCAGAGACTTTTAAAAGGAAAGAGAAACTGCCCCAGAACAGTGAAAAGGCCAAACAAATAACAGCCAAGATAGCTGAATTCATCGCGTTGGATGACCAGCCGTTATCTGTTACCTTTTTCTTCTTCTTAATTCATTGCATAAAGATCGGATCGGGAAAAATCGGTATCGTCAGATTGCCAAAATCAAATGATCGGAATCGGATCGGGAGCAAAAAAAGGTGATCGGGACATCCCTATGAAATACACACCAAAAATGTCGCCCGGCATACATTCATGATGGAAAATGAACAGGCTAAAATAAGAGACAATGGAAGAAAAATATCAAACTTAGTGAGAAACTATTTCACATTTTAGGTCCAACAACTAAAAAAAGATTGATCACCTTAATTGTAATAACTGGGTGCTTTGAACGGACAGCTGTTATTGGTTACCAGATTCAAGGGGTCATGAGGTTCGAATAGAGATCAGCAGTTCAGAAATGTAACCAGTCCATGATGTGCTTTGAAGACAAACAAGAGAACCCAGAGAAAAGAGGCCGGTTTGTGATATTGTGTCAGTGTTTGGTGCAGTCCGTTGAAAGAGCCGTTTGCATTGGACCGAGTAAAGTTTGCCTTGTTTACAGTAGCTTCATCATTCCTTGTGTTTCTTGGCCGTGTAACTGTCACACAACAACAAAGGGTCATTTATGAAACTTCAGCACTTCACTGACTGTCTCTGCCACATTGTGTCCTCTCGTTTCAGTACAGCCCTCATTTTCTTCTTTTCATGTCCATTTCTTTCTGCTTCATTAGCCCCTTTTCAGACTGCTCACTGGAAGCCACACTATTGCTGTTGCTATTCACTGTGGTTATTAGTGAACTGTGCTACACTAAGCGGTAGTCTGCCCATGAGCTCCAGAGACCTCCTCCCTCTCCCCTCTCCCCTCTCCTCTTTCACATCAGTCAAATATCCAGGGAGAGCCCCGACTCTCAACTTAACTCCCATTTCCATGGTAACTGAGGCAGACTTAGAGCGGTCCAGGCAGCCGTGGCCCCGAGCTGCTCAGCTGAAAAGAAACAAATTGTGCACCATCATTCTCGCTGCTGCACTGGATAGTATGTGAGAGCCTGAAGGACATGACTGCTGGGTTGAATCCCCTTCAAGTTAAACTGTCATGGGGGAAAGTGAATGGTTTGATCCAAATGACGTTCCAAGTCCTTCGATGAAAGGTTACAAGATAAACGTCCATTAAATATATACAACTTATTGAGAAAGTGAGCTTAATTCTGAGAAGTGAAATGATGATTGGCAAAATACATGGAAGATGCTTCAAATGTAAGGATATAAAAGTGTCTTAGGGGACACAGATGTCAGATATGAATCATCGGATGAATATTTTCTTTCAGAAGTATCAGAAACTAAGTGTGTTTTGGGAAATAGTACTTTAAGTTCTAAAACACATGGAAAGAATGGTAGGTATTTTTGATAATATCATAAAACGTGTTGCTAAAATGAGGATGTGGGAAAGGTTGTGCGATTCATACAAAACTAAGAGCTTATAATTGTTGAAAAATGCACACCTTGGCAAAATGAAAAACATTACTAAAAGTAATTTAAATTGCACATTACTGCATTCACACAACGTATGAAATAAAAACGGACACAAAATAAATATAAGTGACACTGAATGCGATATAGTATAAACTTCAATTGTGATAAGTCTCCACATATGAAGAGTAACTGAATATGTTAAAATCATTTGTTTAAATCCCTCCAAATGCTCAGTGCTCACTTCATTATGCAGACAGGCAATCGTCTTTGAAACTCTGTGGTGTTTGAAGCCCACCTGCCGCACGCTGGCCTGCTGCAGGCCTCTAAGTGGCAGTCAGGGTGATCCGCTGCTGACAATCCTGCGACTGCCTGATCAGCACCCTGCTGCTCCCCCACTCTTCCTAAACCACCTTGTAACTTCTCCCAGTGTCTCTCCACCTGCTCCCCCCACACAGCAAATCCTGCAATAGGATTCTGGATTATCCAACCAGGATTAGGCCTCACCAATCCAAACAGGGGCAGCGTGTTTCATCAACAACACTTACATTGATAACGCTCAAGAGGCCCACTGACCTTTCTAATTGTATGTTGTGAAACTCAAGAAACACCTTTGGACTGGGAGGATAGATGTCAAAGGATTTAAAGGCTTTATTTAGCATATGCACGATAGCATGTTGGCAATACAAATTGGGCTCTTTCAATAATGCAACATACAATAAACCAACCTAAAAAGAAAATAGATATGGAATAGTACACTAAAATAATGTGAAAAACATAATCATGGAGGAGGTACAATTCAGGCATAAGTAAAACATATTCATAAAAGATGGAATTGTCCAAACAGGATGACATTTGAAGCAGAGAGTACATTTTTCAATATCCTGTCTATGACAACAGATCTTTATTAATAGTACGTTGAAAAATATGTTGGTGATAAATGAACTTGTACACTTTGCTCCGATTAAGGAAGTGAACATTTGTATTGCTTTGGTTTTCTTCTTCTTATTATTGTTATTATAAGTCATTAAAACTAAACCTATATGGATTTGATAAGGGATTTAAACTCAGGGTCAGAAAAGCAGATGATGTGCTCAATTCAGATTTATTAAAATATCAATAATAACCTCAACCCTACTCTATGCCATCTTTATCAGTTATTACTGGAGCCATTAAACCCAAATGGGGTCAGTGGACTGGAGCTGAGCTGGGATGAACAAACTGCTGCTGGGTTTATCTTGAGGAGCTGCAAACAGCAGGCTGAGAAATATACCTCGATGCTTTTAGCCTCAGAAACCCTCAATGGAACAACCATTTTCATATTTACATCAAAACACATTAGAAGAAGTAGCAGAAGTAGAAGAAGTAGAACTTAGCTTTTAAGAATTGTTTTTGTTTGGACTACACTACAGTGTTATGAACGAGCAGTTTGTGGCGATTAAATCAAATTGCATCCAAAGACACTTTGGCTTTGAAGTGGACTGTAATGCTTTGCACTTTTATGAAATGGTAGTAAACACAATGAAAGTTGAAAGAAAAGATCAAAATGATGCAACAGATGAAGATTTATCAGATTTCACACAACTCTTTCTGGATCCACAGAAGGCTCTACACTTCATACGCTGTAGCACTCTGATAGACCAGAGCCACATGTGACTCAGGTTTTCAGTTTAGTTTTAGCTCTAAGTTTATTCATCACTAAAGATGTCCCACCCTTGTCTCGCAGTCGCTCCCAGGCACTTAGTCTTATTTTCTTTTCCTCCCTCTCTTCCCCTATACCCAGTGGAAGCCTGCTTGCTATCTCAACGTCTTTTAATAAGCATGCTGGAGCTAATTAGAGGGAGCATTGCTGCATAATCCAGCGTATTACTGAGACAAACAATACTGACGCTTCTCTCTCAACTTTATGTTGCATATATTCTTTTCTTTCTACTACCATAGATGTACAGACTCGAACAATACTTTTAAATTGAATTTACACTTTAAAATTGGGAAGAACATTCATTGATTATGTCTATAATCTTTTGTTTAATATAAAATAAAGCCTGCACAACGCAGTCTTAACTGAATTATAAGAGCTGATGTGGCATTTGTTGTTTAGTAGATTTCCAGAGAGTACTTATTGAAACGTAAGATTGATTATTTTTAAATGGTGTTCTGGCGCTCTCCATCTGTTTCTCCACCTGATGTGACTCTGCAACGGCTGATTATGAAGCCTGGATTGGTTCCTGGTCTCAAGGTCTGCTACAATATACAAACTAGTGGCATGGCTACAAGGATGGAAAAACATGCTAACCTGCTTAGCTTGCTCGTGTTAGCTCCAAGCAATCGCTGGGCAGCAACAGCATATGGAAGTAAACGTATAGTCTTGTTTACACGCCATCAAGGTCTGTTATTGCTGAATCAAGAACATTGGTTATAATCATTTTTCCTTTCGGGTTTTTTTAACTGCTATTTATGCTTTCAGTGTGATCTATGTCCTAATTGAATATAGATTAACAGCACCAATGCAAATCAAACAAATAAACCCAGACCCAGTGTCATATGGAAATAAATTGTAAAAAGTCCCCATTATTTGAGACGAGTTAACTTGATGGGATTGAGTTTTAATCTTTATTTCTTCATTTCATTCATAGTGCCAGCTAAAAGAAAACGCTTGTGATTTGTCATTGTGTCCTCGCAATGTCAACAGGCCGCCTTATTGCCGGATTGTTTTATTTATAACATCATTAAGAGTGCTTTAACCGGGTCTACCTTTCAGAGCGAGTTCCAATTATCTTTCCAAATCGAAACCTGAGCTCATTGCAGTTAGTTATGTTTCTTCTATTTCAGCATTAATATGCTCCTGGTGACCCAGAGGACACCTGCTGCATCCCAATCCACTGTTTGTTGTGTCTCACAAGGCCTGCCCTCTCACTACATCTGCTAAAGCAGTGTAACATACAATTAAAGTCCCTTAAGAGCTCATCATGTGGAGGATAATTATATCACACAGTGGAATGCTAATTATATCAATGATCTTCTCCCATAACGTCCTACTAAAACCAATGTCATTTAGCTGATACTTATGGACGCGCTGGTGTCCTACTTTCTGCACAGCCGACAGGAAAGCAGATCCGGCCTGAAGAGCCTTTGGAACATAATTATGTTTTCTCTGCAAACACTGCTCTGTTTGGTGCGTTTAGGGCCATTTCACTATTTCTAAGATTGAAGGTTTTAATTTGTGGTAACTGATGCACAGTGATGAATATGTTTTCTACATTAGCCTTTTTCCATTTGCAGTGAATAAGTGAAACACTAATGAATAAGGGTTATGGCAAAAACTCATGATGATAGAAATTAAATCTAGCAATATTGATCAATTAGTTTGGTATTGCAACTGGGAATAGATATATTCATAGATAAGAGAGATTTCCAGATCATTTCAAATGTTTCTTCACATACACGGTCTGCATATATTGTTTTTGGGTGAGGAACCAAATGGCTCCTTTCTCCTATCCTAGGAAAGATCTAATGGTAAAAAAATGGCTGCTTATCTTTAAAGACATATAAAGGCTTACTTAAGTTAAGGTTTATCTTAATTTTCTCTTCAGTTCTCCTGAGTAGGTATTTCCTAGAAAAAACAACTTAAAGAGTCATACAAAAATTATCCCCTCAATCCCTGTCTGTTTTTTTATCTTTCATTTCATTTTACTCTGTTAGAACAGTTCTTGGCATCAACCTCCTACCAGGTGCCAGATCATAAACTAAAACTATAAAAATGGAAAATACAACGGGGAGAAATCGCGAAAGTAGTGTGAAAGCTGGCAAATCCTGTTTCAAAAATAAGATTGAATCGTGGGTTAACTTTCACCCACTGGTGAGCACCATTACCCTAAAGGCCCTGACACACCTACCCGGTTTTGGGAGTCAGAGGCCGTCAGAGGCAGTCGGGCATTCGCGGTGCCCTACTCAGGTTGGTGTGTCCCGCACCGTCGTTGCTTTACGGCACATTTTCACACCTCCCGCGGCCAAAGAAAGTCGGCCAAAGAAATCACTCTGATTGGCTGTTGCCTCTTTTAAATGACGAATACACACTACCGCTGCCTGCTGGTAAGGACAGTTATTGCCACTCGTCGACTGAAGTCTTTGCGGTGTGTTCGTAGGCGGGCGGCGTAGGCGGGCGGCGTAGCCGACACAGGCGACGTAGCGGACGTAAAAGTCGGGACGCCTTCGGTACGCGTTCTTTGGTCTCAGGTTGGTGTGTAGCGGCCAAAGAGATTTTAACTTGCTGAGTGAGGTTGTTTTCCTACAGAGGCCCTATGTTGCTGCTCACATGCACAGTACATGTGTTGGCATTGACTTGTTGCATGCTTGAAATGCATTCACAGTAGCGCCTACCCTCTAATCAGTGTTAATGTAAGCAAGCCATAGTAACCCTTTAATTGAAAGACAAACATAACATTTAACATGTGTCCTCCATAATGTTAAAGGTAAGGGACCGACCGTTAAAAGTGCTAATGCCCGATGGCTAAAGCTGGATAGGAGCCCACCACAGATATTGACAGTAATTTTCCTTTTAGCACAGACTTGTGGTTAACACAATGATGCCATGAAATATGATTTCAGAAATACGTACAAAAATGTATTTTTCCAATTTTGAACAATGGAAATATATTTAAGTGAGGAGCATTAAAATCACAGTAACAGTTAACAGAATCACTTAGAGCAGCCTTGAATATATTGCCCTTGTCTCTATATTAAGTTTGACCCATCTTGAAATGTTTTATCGTGCACATAGTACTGTAAATTCTCACGGTTTCCTGCAGTACTTTATAATCTGACCTCAGCAGCATATCGGTGTTTCAAAGGGATTATAAACCACAGTGACATTTCAGATTTATTACACAAACGATTCCCTCAGTTATCAGATAATATCAGAGATGTAAGGGCTTCTGTGGCAGCTATTATTGCTGCACAACAAATGTTTGTCTCTTCAATAGAGCAAAGAGAGATACTCTGAAAATCAATTCTCCACTTGGATTGTGCGTCTGAACCCACACGGCCTCTCTTCATATCACAATCTTTACTTGATCCTCACTTCACCGGCCGCTCCCTCTTATCAGTGATCGCTGAGTGTGAGATATGAGCCTACAGGGGCATCACTGTGAGACAGCATCTTAAACTAAACCCTGACAATAACAACATCCATGCTATTAACTGTACACTTGCTAAAAAAGGGGATCATTTTCACCACAAGAGACATGCAGGTGTTATGTACCGTGTTAAAATTGTTATTATCCATGCATGCAATATGCTGCGATGTGAGGCTCCCTCATCAATTTATCTGACAGGGATATCCTGAACAGGAATAAGTAGACTCATAAAAATGAATCCTGAAATTAACCCTGAAAGATCCACATCTGCGTAGCTGCAAAGATAAAAGGTTTCAGTACTTGTAAAAGCGATTCAATTTCACAATGGGAGCTGAAATGATCAAATGATTTATGTGAACTCCACAGTGTGATAGATGACTGCACAAACCAGTAAAAGGACCATTATTTAGAATTCAATCTCTGTGGTGCTCACAGTGATTTCATTTATTTTGTAAATTGTTAAAAAACAACTTTCTGTGGAGATTTCCTTAGAGATGTGTTGAAATAATCTGAAAGATATGACCCTTCCCTGTCAATAAATATAAATTTAACATAGCCTATCACGTAGGGCTGCTCAATTAATCGTATTTTAATCGCAATTACGATTATGGCTTGCAACAATTACGAAAACAACGTAATCGAAATAAAACGATTATTTTTTTATTATTATTATTACTTTTTTTCAATTTTTTTTTGTATTGGTTTTTCAGTTGAGTTATACTTAAAGTTCAGGGTAATCAACTGTTAAAAAAATTCTGTTCACATTTCTTTTCTCCAATAAATGTATGTTTTCAAAGTAAATGGATAATCGTTTTTAATAATCGTGATATAAATTATTGACCCAAATAATCGAGATTATGATTTTTGCCATAATCGAACAGCCCTACTATCACGTACAATGTGTTGGTGCGCTTACTAATAGAAGTGCGAGTGTTACATAGTGATGTCACTAATGTTAAAGAAGTAAACAAAGGACTCCAATGGATGTGTTTCAGGCAGGGGGGAGTGTGTGGGAGAGAGATTTGAGCCAATGCAGACCTTCACATGCACAAAACCTAACACACTACAGGAAGGGGAAGACTCTCAAAAGCACAATAGGGCCCCTTTAATGTTCATTGTCTGATACTCATCCATAACCACAGACGGTGATGTTACTGCTCTGATGTTGGACAGTATGCATCAGATGCTCTTCAGGTTTTATAATAAGTTCTGTGCAAATGTACAAGGCAATACGGCAACATATAAACCATAAAGTACCTATTAAAGCATAATTTTGCTTTGTTTAGGTGCACTGCAGTAAAGAGGATTTACAGTTTTAATAAGAGCCGCCATAAAAAATACAGAAGTTCCTGAAGTGTGTAATAATCGTGATATTCATGGCTCCACTTTGGAGCCTTGATTACTGCTATGAATAACCTCTTATCAATAATCAGGAAACTTACGATCTAAGTATCTTGTGTATAGTCAGAGTGCATTCACTTGGGATTTGTTTCCAACACACACACTCACACACAGTATTGTGGAGGCACAGTAAGATAACAGGAAGGAAGGGTGTGTTTCTCTCCCTGCGCTGTTGTTTGTTGATGTATCTTTTATCTTTTGGGAAGCATCTCGCTCAGCTCCGTCTGCTCCCTCGATGGGAATTTACGGGTCCTGCCCAGGAACACGCGTAGGAGATTTCTGCAGCGTTGTGTTGCTGGCTTTTGGTCGTTGTAGATAATCACCATGGTGACCCCCTGGATGTAATGGATTGATTTTGAAAGATTTTTCTGTGTGTGTTTGCTCTGTCCCACAGGGTGTTAGAACAGATAGGAATCACACTCAGGGTTTGTGTCGCCAGCTCTATTTTACTTTCTCTATTCCTCTGCAACTCTCAGCACAATGTATCTGTCCGCCTGATGTACAACATTTGTAGCCCCCGTGCGCGTCGCTGTCAGGGTTTCTATGATTTATTCTCTTACATCTATTTTCATCATAAAACTCATATGCCAAGGGTTAGATAAAAGTAGAAAAGTTGCACATTTTTTACTGCCATTGTTCATTAGGTCTGAGTCTACATGCTGCTAATGAGACATGCAGGACGAAGAAATACCACCGTCTGTTCATGAAAAAGGACTTGCAACACCAATGCAAGTTAAATGAAGAGGTTTTAATCTTTGAAGTGTTTTTACTTTTTACATTGTTATCATATTTCTATTTCTAGAATACACTAAGTTTGTAAAAGATAACAATTATCCTAAATTACAATGTTCATACATTCATTACGGTGGTGCATCACTAGTAAATGAATACAAATACTGGAATCACATATAAAGTTATGTTGTATTGAATGTGCTATTGCCAGAACAAAAATCCTGCTATGGACATTTGAACAGTGATTATTATTTTAATTTCATCGATAAAGTCACATTTTTGAGGTTTTGACATAATTTTGTGTCCCCCGTGTCCATTTAAGTTGTCCATAAAGTAATCTGGTGATGACAGTGACGATTAGATAATGCCTCTAAAAAGACTGTTTGTGTGGCTCTTTTCCTTTTTAAAAAGACAACAATGATTCAACTCAGAAGGACTTTGTTTAATAGGTCTGATTATGTTAGTTTGTGTGTGTGACAAAAGACATCTTATATTATTATTATTATATTATTATTATTATATATATTAGAGGTTTTCTGTTGGAGGTTTTTGTAAGGAAATAATTTTGTCTTTACTTAAAGGTCACATGTCATGGCCATTTCCACTGATCATAATTCCATTGTTGTGGTCTACTAGAATAGATTTATACTGTGCAATTTTCCAAACTCACATTGGTTTCGCATACAGCATCTCTGTAAAGTATGTGTATTCACTCTCTCCACTAAACGGCTCGCTGCAGCTCTCCCCCCCTCCCTGTGAGCCCAGTGTGCTCCGATTGGTCGGGACCAGTCGGGACGTTGTGAATCGCGCTAAGCTCCGTGGAGCTGTGATTTCCTTGTTTAGCGATACACAGCGAAACACAGCCAACCTCACCCTGAGCACACACAAAGTCACAGCCGAAGTAAAAACAATAAGTGTGGCTTGATATTGAGTAAGAAAAAGGTTGATAAACGCTGTGAGAATGGGTCTGCAGAGAGAATTTTGCCGCGATCCCAACTGTCTGTTATCAGCCTGCAGCCAGGGAGGAGGGATCAGCTGAGCTGCTTGCACTGAGTGTGTGAGGAAGTCCGTGGATTGGTCAATTTGGACCAATCAGCGGGGGCTTAACGTAACGGCTGCGCGGACATAACGTAACGGCTCCACGGATTGGTCCATTTCGTTCCGGGGACCACATGACATCATGATGTACCCGGAAGAATCAAATGGACAGTGACGTATCTCCAACGAGGCATTTTGGGGAGGTATTTTCTGTTTTAGAGTTTTACTCCCTACAGGGTGCACTTTGAGGGTTTTGACTCTGCACACCGTTTACATGCATAAAAACCTTCATAACACACAAGGGGACGGGCAATAACCGGAAAAGCATGACATGTCACCTTTAAGATATTTGACCTTTCGACCTGTTGACATTTACGACGAAGCCTACTGTAAGTCTGTTATCTGTCTTAAGGAATGGGAAGTCTCAGCTATTGCTGACATTATCAGTTTTATGACCGGTCAACTCTCGGTCACAAGAGCCATAGAGTCAGATAAGTGATTCAGTGTCTCCAGGTGTTCACGTATACCTTCCCCCAATATGCTGATTAGCTCTCTGTAAACTAGTTTAAAAGGTCTATCAAGAGATAGGCTGATCAGAATTGACATGACAACCCACCTGTGCAGTCAGAACCTTTTGCTGCTGTGACTTGTGATATGAATTCTCCGGCCGATGCTTGTAATAAACTACCAGTGTTTGACATCAGAACTCCTGCTCGTCCCGTGTCTCTCTGAGTCCTGACTCTCCATTGCTGCAGAAGTTTCCCTTACAGTTTTCAGGACAGATTTTGATATTAATCAAAATATGTGTCATTGTACTGAACAACATGACCTTATCAGGATTTATAAAACCAAAAGGGATCAGTTCCACTTTGAGAATGAGCATTCATACAAATTGATTCAGATCCTACTGGAATTTGAAATGTATAAAAAAAACTAAATATAACCTGAAAATGCATTTTTAGTAATCTCACCTACATAAAAAGAAACTGAAAGATATCTTAGGTGTGCAACAATCTCTGTGGTAAGATGTTCTTTGAAAATGCAGTTTGCTACTGTGCGTGATAATGTCAGCTCACTTGTTTCCCCTATAAAGTAAAAAGGAACGACATAGAGTATTTGAGGTCTTTCTGCAGAGAGGCATTGATTGTGGAGATGCCTCAGCATTGATGCATTTGTATGAGTCATGCTGTATGACAAGATAAAGGAGGATACATTATTACACTGGCACTCTTCCATTCCCGCAACACCTTTATATTGTAACTTCAGTTTATTGTGTGAACGTTAAAGCATTTGATTTTCATAAGAACTTTATTGGACTTTGTTTCAGTCAGAACAAAGATTGAAAACAGAAACAAAATATTCCACCCAGACCTAAAATCACACAACAAAACAAATCATAAATTATGCATCAAACGAAAAAAACAAACAAAGCACCAGAAACATTCATAAATGTTAAACGAGTTGTGTCCCTGCCTCGTTCCTCTCGCTGTTTAAACTTCTCCGTCTCGCTTTTTCCTTCACATCACTCATCTTCAGATATCACACATCATAACTCAAATCCATTTCATCTCAACTAATGCATCAGCGCCTATCTCGCTCACAGAGAAAGCAATTCAGCACCAATGCATATATTTTGGTGCATGCCTGACCAAAAACTAATCAAATATCAAGCAGTTTGTGTGTCTGTGCCTGTGAGCATCTGGTAATCTCACTCTGGTTTCCAGCACACATGTACATTTTTTAAATATTTAATTTCCAGGCTGAAGAGCTGACTTCCTCCTCCCGTCAGAAACCATTACAAACAACTGTCACCTTCTGATTACTTTCTCAGACTTTAACAATGTGAAATGTGTTCTATATGCACACATACAAACACACGGGCGGCTCCCACATGATTATGATATAACATGAAA
Source organism: Pseudochaenichthys georgianus (assembly GCF_902827115.2). NCBI lineage: Eukaryota > Metazoa > Chordata > Actinopteri > Perciformes > Channichthyidae > Pseudochaenichthys > Pseudochaenichthys georgianus. The sequence continues at coordinate 24,969,643 of NC_047507.1, read as the reverse complement.
ACAATAATGAATGAATGAATGTACAAACGACCTGCTGCAGGGCCTTCTGTACAGGATGTGCCAGCAGTCAGTATTGAATGGAGATGAATAGCTGTGTGTCGCAGCGGGGAAGCGAACAGTGACAGAATTTATCTAGTGTTCACACAGACTGATTGTTTTACTTTCACAACACTTTATTGTTTACGATGAAACTGGATTGTTTTGTTAGTCAAGCTGAAATGAAGAGTTTTATTGAAGCTGAATGCTACAGAAATTAGATTGTTGTTATTAGATCAGAGCTGCTGGATTATTGAATGATTTGCTTTATTCACAGTAATTCTTTGAGGACAGGATTTGAGATTATCTCAAAATGTTGTGGTTATTTCTTTTAGCGATATGTCAGATGGACTTCAACTTCGTCAATATCGTTAGTAAAGATATTACCTTAGTAATATGGCCTTCACATGTTGAGTTTTTCTTTGTCTTGGAGTTATTTGGTTTATTTTTCTATTTTTACGTCTTTAAAGTTGGTTAGTCAAACATGCTTATAATTGTATCTGGCGTTAAGGCAGAAAAACATAATGTTTAATTCATTTATTCTACTTTTGATCAAGTATCTAAAAGAGTGTTAATGAGACACCACGCTCCAAAGTACCTTGTATTTTCAAACAGCCCCATAATACATACATAATCAATCAGTCTGAGGTTGACCACTCAATATTCATCTTTAACAGTAGGACTAACAGTATTGGTTAGATGCTTTATGCAGTATGTTGGCAGTTTGTAATGAAAAATTATCTTTTGCATGCAATCGTTTGTCATATTATATACCTGAGAATGTGATTAATGTGTGGCTGCAGATAGTATACTGTAGGTGTCTGCAGCTATAGTGCTTGGTGACGAAGAGAAGATACCCACTGAACACTTACTCATATAATCATTTTCATGTCTTGGTATTTTACCAACAATTTAAACAAAACTGAGCTTCAACATTTCGTTATCTAGAGACTGTAAACACTAGCTGTAAAAGTGATTCCAAAAACAAGGTGTTTTTGTTCCAGCTCCTCTTATAGTGGGTATCTGTGATTTGAAGTATCTTGAAAAACAGCCTGCAGCTGCTGTGTTTCTTCACTGTAGCTGAACTCTGACATCCCAGCTCATGGGGGCAAGAAAAAGGTGAATGTCTCCTTTGAAAAATACATAAAAGACCTCCTGAAATCCTCTCATTACAAGTTTGGAGTCGTCTCGCCCAGACTGTCACTCATTGGTAAGGCAAGGCAAGTTTATTTATATAGCACTTTTCAACACAAGGCAATTCAAAGTGCTTTACAAAAAATGAAAGACATTAAGCATTAAAAAAGAAAAGCTAATAAAATAAACATTAAAAGAAAAAATACATGGATAAAAGTTACAGTGCAGTTTAAGATATGAATAGTTCAATTAAAAGCAGCGACAAAAAGAAAAGTCTTCAGCCTGGATTTAAAAGTAGTCAGAGTTGCAGCGGACCTGCAGGTTTCTGGGAGCTTGTTCCAGATATTTGGAGCGTAATAATTGAACGCTGATTTACCATGTTTAGTTCTGACTCTGGGGACAGAAAGCTGACCAGTCCCTGAAGACCTCAGAGATCTGGATGGTTCATAATTTAGCAGGAGGTCAGAAATGTATTTTGGGCCTAAACCATTCAGTGCTTTATAAACCAGCAGCAGTATTTTGAAATCTATTCTTTGACACACAGAAGCCAGTGTAAAGACTTCAGAACAGGAGTGATGTGATCCACTCTCTTAGTGTTTGTGAGGACTCGAGCAGCGGCGTTCTGAATCAGCTGCAGCTTTCTAATAGATTTTTTAGTGAGACCTGTGAAGACACCATCTGGTAGAGCAATTTGCTACAGTAAATTAACAATCAGGAAATAAATATGTGAGATTAGGATGTCTCATTGCATCCTGAATTCATTTATATCTGGATTTATCAAATTGTTTTTCATCAATGGTTTTTTCTTGAATTGGCTTTCTTAAATAACATAGCGGTGTCGAACAGAGAAATACTGTATGTTTTTCACTTTTGCTACTTAGTGTAGTTGTTTATATGTTGTGTTTTTATATATTCATTTTTTAGAAAAGGTTATGCTATTGAAATCAGACATGCAGAGTGTACTCAGAAAGTAGAAAAGACTAGTCTGTGTAGAGGGAACAGTATTTACCACCACTCAGTATTCAATGTGATATTTCCTTTTCCTTTTCAACATAACAAAATATGAAAACAGTGAAGGCTACTGAATATTTTTGAATGCACTGTATTTAAAAAGCAGTTTGTTATTTAAATATCTGTAATAAACCATTTTGAATGGAGCTTGATTTGGATACAAAATAAACATCTTGTAGAAATCAGGGTTTCCCACAAACAGACTATACTTGGGCGGGCCGCCCAGGTATATTAACGGTATATTATATTTTTTTCCGTCCGTGACCACGACGCCATCTGCGATCGATTAACTTGTGGACAATGATCCCTTGCTCTACGCCTCCTGTACCCAGTCCGGGACTGGCCATCAGGAGTACCGGGGGGTTTCCCGATGGCCTGGCCTGTTAAGTGGCCTGCCTCACACAGGGTGACTGGCTGTCTACATGATGTGGCCTGCCGACATGGCCTGTCATACAGATCACAAATCAAAGCCCTTGATTGGTATCTGTGTGTCATTCAAGCTCGGATAACCTCAGCTCAGGTGAGGTAAAGGACTCTCTGAGTGTTTAGATAGTTAACTTAGTCTAAGTTCTCAGTGGGTCTCAAACGGTTTTGTCACCATTTATGTAAACACATATTTCCATTTGAGAGGGTAGTGATTAGTAAAATATGCATGAATAAATAAATAAAAAGTTAACTAGGTGAAAAAAGGTAGGATTAAAACTTGTTGAGCTAAAACTAGTCTTTGCTGCCTCAAAGTGGAGAGGAGGGAGACAGGAGAGGCTGGTTCAGGAGCACAGACACACTCACAACTATAAATGAACCAAAAAAAAAAAAAAAAAACAAGTTTCAGTGTTTTTTCATATTGGAAATGGTTTGTTATTGGTTATGGCCATGATTTTATGATTATTGAAATGTATACAGTTCTGTTTCATATAGGTGTTTCCATAGATCTAGTCTCTTTATTTCCCCCTCAAAGTGCACCAGATTGATGCATTTAACTCCAACATTTAAAAACAAATCTTACCGGGGGAGCATGCCCCCGGACCCCCCTAGAGGATTTGAGGTCTACCCCCATTTAAAATCTCTTTGATAGGTTCCTAAATACATTTACAATTTTTTTTTAAATAGTAACCCATGTCCATATTTGTGGGTAGTAGATTTAAACTATAGGGCTATCACTATGGGCCCTGCCTGTACCTGTTCGATCTGCCATCGCATGAAGGGTCTGCTAACAAGCGACCAACAGAAAGGTTAATGTTAATGTTGTTGTCACCTCAACACCCCCCCCCCCCCAAGTATATTTCAGATCTGTGGGAAACACTGCAAACTCATAGTGCAGTAACTTTTAATAAGCAGATTCAGCCTTTTCATAAACCTAAATCTTTAAACCAATGGAACTTACTGAGAGTCACAACATGTCATGTACTGTATGTAGACTTCTCTAGGTTTCGGGAAATAAGAATAATGCAATTAGTTATTTTCAGGAAAGCTTGAGGCATCCAACATAGTTTTATTAAAATGCAGTTTTCAAAGTAATTTAAATCCAATTATAACATAATTAGGCAGCTAAAAATGACATTTAGAAAGCCCCCCTAAGATTTTAAAAACATAAAAACACTTCAGTATCTAACTAAAAGAACATCACAGACGATGCAGTGTGGTGTTGTGTCTGTACTCCCTGTGAGATGTGTTGTCAAGGTTGCTCAACCACAGCACAGCACTCAGCAGTCTGGAAAGCCCTGCCCTGGAAGATGGTGTGTGACATTTATTGGACGCAGTCAGACTGAGCTTGCTCTGTATGACCTTGGGTCCACTTCTCTCAGCACTCACTGTAATATTTCACTTTCATTTCTTTGCTTACCTCTTACAGGAGTGCATGAAGAGAGAAAGCCAGACAGCTGCAGCCACTCATGTTGTTTGGAGTCCTCGTTCTGAAAGGCAGCTGCAGATGTGTCTGTCTGGGATCTTGTGTGCATGGCTGTGATGCTCCTGAAATATCCGGGCAAAGACAAATGTCACATTTGATTGTTGACGGCAGTGTTTATCAGAGGCCTGATTGTGGTCGAATAGCTTCAGGATTCAGCAAGTGGGATAATGGAGTTGGATACTGGTGATGGATGCACTTCTATCAATCTGCTTTACTGTAGAAAAAGCACTCCCTCTGCCACAGTTTGTGGACTTCACAATGTGTTTCCATAATGACCAGTCAATGCCATTATCCTCAATCAGCACAGACCTCTAACTCTACACTCAGAGGAAACTCCTACACCACACCCAGTGGACATAAACACCAAGCTTTCTACTGGTCAATTTTCATTTATATACATCTTGTTGTCATGGCCTCAAAACCTCCTCCTTATTTCATGGGCAGTCCTATTAGAGAAGTAACTGTTCATAACTTTCGATTGCTGCAAAAATGTCCAATGCAGCAACTTCCAAAGAAGTGTGTGTGTGTGTGTGTGTGTGTGTGTGTGTGTGTGTGTGTGTGTGTGTGTGTGTGTGTGTGTGTGTGTGTGTGTGTGTGTGTGTGTGTGTGTGTGTGTGTGTGTGTGTGTGTGTGTGTGTGTGTGTGTGTGTGTGTGTGTGTGTGTGTGTGTGTGTGTGTGTGTGTGTGTGTGTGGGTGTGTGTGTGTGTGTGTGTGTGTGTGTGTGTGTGTGTGTGTGTGTGTGTGTGTGTGTGTGTGTGTGTGTGTGTGTGTGTGTGTGTGTGTGTGTGTGTGTGTGTGTGTGTGTGTGTGTGTGTGTGAAAACCAGAATATGTACCTTATCGTGCTTGGACCAGCACCAATGTATGTGTTTAATGCAGGGGCCTATACGGGCTCAGTTTGATTATCTCTCTTAAATCTCTCCGAACAGTATCCTCTTAGTGTGTAGCTGGCAATATCAAGTATACTATTCTGTCCTCTGTCTCAAGTATTTTTGACATTACTGACAACTTTTTTTATTCATGCTTTATGCTGGTAATTGCAACCTAAGGTACACATTCTTTATGTTTTACAACCATTTTCTGGCCTGAACGGGCTGATTATTATCATGAGAAACAGGTTGGCCATGTCTATATGGCCAAACCTATTTATTTATGTATTATCACAAACTTCTACATCATCCACAACAAATCAGGATCAGATTATTCCAAATCTCTCTCATCTCTCTGTCAGCGTCATAACCTGCTTTATCTACTCGCTCTGCCTTTTTAATTTTGTTTGTCTCTGAAATAAAGGCAGATGGCAGCGCTGCCCAAAACAGGGGATAATAATGATGTGGAGACGAGCTGCAGCGGCACTTCCTGCTCAGGCCGGCAGGTTTAGCAGTGATGGCTGATATTTTGTGAATTAGGGTCTGAGCGGAGGGTTTATCTATTGGGACTATGAGGCAGAAACAGTGTAATCCCAAGCATCATTACATCATAAACAACCCTCCCCTCATCCATCATTCATCCATATTTCCAAGGTCATTTGGGTAACATCCTGTCTGTACTGATAATTTGAGAGATTGAAGTTCCTGCAGGCATGCATCACGATGAGTGGTGGGATTAATGGATTTCAGATTGATTGGAGATGTCAGTGGTTTACAGAAGATTAAGTAAATGCATCCTGCATCTCAATCTTTTGTTTTCCCATTAGCCAGAACATTGTATTCTCTCTCTCTCTATTTATAAAGCCCTATATTGCAAATTACACATTTGTCTCAGGGGGCTTTACAGTGTGTACAGCACATAACACCCTCTGTTAATAGAAATATTATCCAGTTATTTAAGACTTTCAGCTCCACTTATGTGATTCTCCCTCTCTCTTTTCCACCAGTTCGCTACCTACTGAAGAAAAACTTGAGTCCAGACCTCTGCAATGAAGACGGCCTCACCGCTCTGCACCAGGTAACCATGTCCGATTCTTTCTCCTCCGGTTTGTCTTACTATCTGTTTGATTTCTTCAAAATGGTGACACAGATGGCACCATCTCAACAAAAACAAATATGATGCCTTAGTAGAAATACCATCAGGTGGTTGTAATGTCTACTAACCACCAATTTGACGGTTAGATCCTGGGCTTCTTATTTCCATATTATGCTGTTCTTGCAAAAACAATAACCGTGTAATGTGCTCCTAAAAGTTAGGTCAACTTTATTTCTGAATGATTAGGCAGAGAGCATTGGCAGCATTTAGTACCCTTCTCTCTTACACCAATATATGATGTTCTTGTATAATTTAAATAAAGGCATTTATTTTAAAATGCTATCACCCTTTTCAGTGAAGCTTTGTGTGCATCATAACACAGTCTACTCTGCCACTTACTGTGAGTCCCACAGTGACTGGAACATATGCTGGCTTCCCTTGGGCAGAAATAAAATTAATGTTGTCTGTTCTTTTCAGGAAACCTTGTGCATGATGCTTCCCCTTAATTTACATTTCATTTAACTGCCTTTTTAAATCCAATTTGCATTAAGTGATAATCTCCTTAGGCAGCTAAACATGGCATTTTAGAGTTTGTGAACACAATGTCTTATACATTATCACAAAACACCAAAGGACAACATTAAGACACTGCTTTTCCAGGATTATTATTTATATCTCAGGTTCTATTCTAAGTAACTGAATAATTGAAATATGCTATTTGAATAATAAGCTTAGGCTTTATGCAGCCTTATATTAAACATAATTGGTTTCTGTTTGAGTCTGATAAATAAAATATTGGTTTTCTTGTAGAGAGAACACCAAACAAAGATTGACACATGACTGGATTTTAATATTTAAATGACATTTCATATAAAGTACTGAAGACTTAACTTTGTATATATTGTTAAAATGAATTTACCTATGTGTTTGATGTATTCTTATGTTTATTATTGCCTGGATTTTCTTCTGGAGCAGTAACACATGGGACTCTTTTCTGAATCAAGTAACCTTTACCATTTAGTCTTTGTTGAAATATAATTAAATAATTTCACGGTGTGATTAGTTTGCAGCTGTAGGAATTATAGTCCTTTCTGCATAATAGTGTTGAGGCTTTCTGACACTGTAACAAATGCTTTTTACTAGTGAGGAAATGAGTTCAGTATTAGGGAAATTAGTCCATTTTGATGCAGGAAACTGATCAGGCCTATTTTCACTTGCTAATTAGAGCCATTACTAACATGCATAATAGTCAGAGCTTCCACCCCATCCGAATCAATGCTCCACATCACCTGACTCCAAACTGCTCAATCGTCTGTGTAAATAATGAATCATTACATGTTTCATTTCATCACAAAGCAGCCTTTTGCGTAGTAAAGTTGTCTTTCATTTCCCTGACTTCTAGCCTTTTGATTTTATTGCAGTGTAGCCAATATGTGTACAAACATTTGATATGTATACATCAAAAATAAATATATAAGACTCTAGCTAATTTGAAATAACATTGTACAATCAGTAAACTCAAATCCTTAAAACCCTCTGACAAAGATAGTCTTTGACTCTGTCTGAGCCCACGCTAGTATTAGTCAGTCTTTAGTAGAGAATAGTTTTCAATGAATTCTGGCAAAAAAAAATACAAAAGGGTTTCCGTATCATCCATCTAGAGGACATTTGCCTTCAGGAAGAATTTCAACATTTAACAGTTACAAGTTAATTCTCAGCTACAAACAAGTGAGGCATGCACTGAAGTTAGGCTTCTTAATATATATTCATCTGTAAAAGGAAATAGTTATTCAAGACAAATAGAGCAGGACCTATATCAATCAATCAATCACATTATTTATAAAGCCCAATATCATAATTACACATTTGTCTCAGAGGGCTTTACAGCATATGACAGTCAAATAAAACAGTTTTCCAGGTATTTTAGACTTTCACCTTCACTAATGTGTTTCTATATCTCTCCGCCTGAAGTGCAGGAGTCCCAAAGACTTTCAATAGTATGAACTATCAGTGTGTTGCAGACCTGCAGCAGCTGATATACTTTGTCTTGTTGATGTGGCAGGACTGGCTGTATTTCTGCCAACTCATCAGTCAGACTCAGGATAGTTTCTTTGGACATATTTAAACGACTGACCATGTCTTCACTGTTGTGCAATTCTACTGCACCCTTTAAAAACGTTTCCACTTATCCTTCATTGCTCCACTAATTGATTGCACACATTATCCATGCTGGTTAACCTTTAAGGCTTAAAAAAAGGTCTAGCTGTATGATACAAATGTATAAACTAAAAAAGTTATGAAATAAAATACCAAGATTGGCCTAAACACTATAGACAAATCTAAAATATCTGTGTAAAACCAGCACCTACAGTCATGTCGATAAAGCAATAGCCAGAACATATATACAGATGATACAAAAACAGCTGAGGGCAAAAACCCATCCTGTAAACAAAAACAAGCTTGATCCATTTTGTTTATACTTAGTACACTGAAATTGCTGGACAAAAACTTTAAGAGTAAACCATTTTCTGTCACTCTTACATGGAGGTGTGAATATCTTGATGTTTACTTAAGCAATCATACACGAGAGGCCGTTCTTGAACGTCATTATTGGTACGACAGTACCGCCTCGGTCCGTACGCCTGTACTGGAGTACCAATAATGACGTTCAAGAATGGCCTCAAGTGTATGATTGCGATTCTATAACACTATTACGTTACCATTGACTGTTAGCAGGCTCAATGTCGAGTCAAGGCAACATAAATAAAGGAGACGGTAGCCGAAGTAGTCAAAAGAAGAATTTAATTAATAATTACCACCATGGTTGGACAAAGGAAATATAAAGTAATGACAGACAAGAACACGTACTGCACAGACAGGATCAGCCCCAGACAAAGGGGAAAGCAGAATCCTTATACATGAGGTAATGACGAGACAAGACACACCTGGGTTAATTACAAATGGGTACACCTGGAGGAGAAACGATAAGGACTACAAAACCATAACAGGAAACTACAGCTAGACATGACACATCACACTAGGAGCGCCTGATCAGGGCACAAACACATAACACCCCCACACCCAACTTTATGTCCATAACCCCAAGGCGAAATGGGGGAATGAACATAAACAGAAGAAGGAAACAAGAAACAATAATACTGTCAGCACAATAACAAATACAAATTGTACTAACAGCACCGGTATGGGCGGCCATAACCCCCACACCACCTCATGGATAAATAGCACCCCCTCACCCTGTCGACACAGTCCTCCATTCTGGGCAATGGAAAACTATCAGGCCTAGTCACGTCATTTACTCGGCGAAAATCCGTACAAAACCTATCTGTCTTGTCTGACTTATCAACCAATAAGCACGGCGAGCTCCATGGGCTGAAAACTGGGCTCAGCGATATTGTTAGTGAGCATGTATTCCACCTCTTTCTGTAACCGTGCCCGCTTATATGGATTCACGCGATACGCGTGCTGTTTAATGGGTAATGCCTCCGCCACATCGATGTCATGTTGTAATACGTTAGTGCGCGAAGGAATATCGGAGAACAGCTCACAATGAGACCCAACCAAACCCCTGATATCATCTCGCTGCGTTGTTGATAAATGGCCAAGATGACAGTCAAGAGTGATCAATGACTCAGTGTTTGTCAACCGTCCCTCCACGACCGCCTTGGACGGAATAATGACGTCATCTTCCAGTTGTCCAACCCCCTCTGAAAAACAAAGACTGTCATTACTCTCATCAACGCTAGATGGCGCCAACATACAAACTGACATCGGCACAGTGGACACACTCGCAGAGGGCACAACAATACTGTCAATAGGATTCACCAGAGGCTCCCTCATATAATATGGCTTAATCATATTAACATGACACAAGCGAGTCTTCCGCCCACGATCCGGTGTCTCGATCAGGTAGTCCAAATCCCCTACTTTCTCTCTAACCAGGTACGGCCCACTAAACCGTGCTTGTAAGCTGGAGCCTGGGACAGGCAACAACACTAAAACCCTCTCCCCTGGCACAAACGTTCTATCCCGAGCCTTCCTGTCATACCAGCCCTTCATCCTCCCCTGTGTGTCACTCAGATTTGTCCTCACTAGTTCACATGCCCTCTTCAGCTTCTCCCTAAAGCCACAGACATAGTCTAACAGGTTCTTCGGCTCGCTCTCCCCCAACCACTTCTCCCTCAGCAGCTTAAGCGGCCCCCTAACCGAATGCGCAAATACCAGCTCTGCAGGACTGAATCCCAAAGATTCCTGCACCACCTCCCTTGCGGCAAACAACATTAAATGAACCCCTTCATCCCAGTCGTCCTTCGTGTCACGACAGAACGCCCGAAGCATTGTTTTTAGCGTGGAGTGGAACCTTTCCAAAGCCCCCTGGGATTGTGGGTGATATGGGCTAGAGAAACTATGCGATATATCCAGCTGCTTTAAAACCTGCGAGAAGATGCGGGATACACAATTCGTACCTTGGTCGGACTGTACCACGCGAGGCAAACCAAAAACGGAGAAAAACCTCACCAAGGCCTGTGACACTGTTTTGGCCGTTATCCGTTTCAGCGGAATCGCTTCCGGAAACCGTGTGTTGGCACACATAATGGTCAAAAGAAAGCTATTACCTGCCTTGGTTCTAGGGAGTGGACCTACACAATCAATGATAACCCTCTCAAAAGGTTCCCCCACTGCCGGGATAGGGTAGAGTGGCGCCGGTGGAATGACCCCGTTAGGTTTACCCACCACCTGACACGTTGAACACCCCCTGCAGTGCTGCACCACATCCCGTTTCAACCCTGGCCAAAAAAATTGACGCAGCACTCTATCATACGTCTTATTGACCCCCAGATGTCCTGCGAGCCTGTGATCGTGAGCCAAACACAGAATATCGTGACGGTATTTAAACGGAACCACAACCTGCGTCACCACATTCCAATCATTCTCCGCTGACGCGTCGAGGCTAGGAGACCATTTACGCAGCAATACCCCGTCCCTCAGGATATAGCAACTTTTAGAAACCTCACTCTCTCCCACTCCTGCTGTGTTCTCAAAAAGGCCTGACAGGCTTGGATCTCTACCCTGTTCCGCGATAAGCTCCTCACGAGCAAAAGAAAACCCAGCCGCGCTACTGGCAGACTCACACGAGGAAGTAGAGGGCAGTAAAGGGCTGAGACCGGCTGGAATAGATGGAAGAACAGCATCACCTTCAAGAGGGGCAATATCAGGAACAAGCTGAGATGATGACCACAAGTCGGGTTGCCCCGGGAGCGCCCCCTCCACCTCAGGCCCCCGTGGTACTGCACCCTGGGGATTATCCATAAGTGGGTCACGAAACTCAGGCACCCCGTTAACAGTCGCTATGATGGTATCAAACAAGTCCACGTCGTCCTTTTCCTCGGCCAGAGCCTTAATACCCATGGCCCGCGTGACTGCACATGAGGAGAACACTCTCGGATACGCATCCGCCAGGACGTCCACCGCCCCAGACTCTGCTGGCACACAAGTCACCTCTGCCTTCACGAGGACCCTACCCCCTGCCAGATCATTCCCGAGAATTAATGATACGCCCTCGACAGGAAAACAATTTTCCACCCCAATTACCACTGGCCCCGACACCAACTCAAATGTAAGATGGATAGTGTGAAGCGGAACTTCCATGACATGCATCCCAAAAGACCTGACAGCTATCCCAGCATCCACCTCTGAACCACTGTCAAAAGGTAGCACATCTCTCCGAATAAATGAGTGGGACGCAGCCGTATCCCTTAATATGGTCACAGGAACCTTCACCCCTTCGCCGGACAAGGATACAAACCCCTCACTGATGAACGGTAAGTACGCTTTCATATCCTCACCCCTTTGGGCATCCCTACTCAGAGATGTGTGTGTGGGTGTGGGTGTCATTATCAACGATATTTGTTTACTGGGACGGGTAAGGGCAAAACAGTTCTCCTTTATGTGGCCTTTTTTACCACAGTGGTAACACTCACGCATTTCTCCCCTCATTCCCCGCTCAGCAACCTCGCCCACACTGTCACCGCCAGAGGCCACAGGCCTGTCACCCAAGTCCCACCTCGGTCTACTCTCCACCCTGCGCACGGGATAATTAGGTCTGTCAAAGAGCACTTTGTGCGTCAACACGAACTCATCCGCCAGGCTCGCAGCCACCGAGCACTCAGTCACCTTATGTTCATTAATGTACATCGCCACATTATCGGGCAAACAATAGGACTTAAACTCCACAAGAAGCACGAGTTCCCGCATCTTAACCAAAGTGTCCACCTTCTCCGACGCGCACCAACGATCAAACACCAGCTCCTTCTCGTAAGCAAACTCCACGTAGGTTTGCACGTTGTTCTTTCTAAGAGCGCGAAACCTCTGCCTATACGCCTCCGGCACAAGCTCGTAAGCCCTAAGGATAGCAGCCTTCACCACGGCGTAATCCTGGGTGTTTGGGCAAAGTGACGCGTAAACGTGTTGTGCTTTCCCGGTGAGTGCGCTCTGGAGAAGTAATGTCCACTGGTCATTAGACCATTTCAGAGTTGTGGCTATATTTTCGAACATAGAAAAATATTTGTCAACATCCTTCTCGTAAAATTGCGGGACCAGACGTAGGTGCCTAGTAGCATCGAACCTAGCTTCAAGATGCACTGCCCGCGCCTCTACCCCAAGCCTTCCAAGCTCAAGCTCATGCACACGCCCACGTTCTGCCTCCTCCGCTTCCCGAGCGCATAACCGCTCTGCATGTCTCAGCTGCTCGAATTTAAACTCTAGTTCCATCTTCCTCAGCAAAACCTGGTTCTCCGAAACCGGGTCACATGTGACTACCTCCTGCTCCTCAGGTTTGCCCACAGACTCCATAACCTCCATGGCGGTCAAAGCCTCCACCAGCGCTAACCGCTGCTGCTGCTTTTTCATGCTTGGGGCAAGCCTGACACCGTAATGCTCTGCTATCCCCGATAATTCCTCCTTAGTGCACAAGCTCAACACGTTGACTGTTGGCCTAGCCACAAAATCACATACCTTCACAGGCATACCTGCCCTAGTACCGTCGCACCGGGGGAGGAAGAAACTAAAGAACCAATCCCGCTTCCACCAGCATATACGACCAACCAATTAACATATACACAAAAACAAACAAAACCGGCTTCACCCTACACGTCTGTACAGTCTGTTCTTAATAACTCTGGCCACCGCTCCCCTACCGCTATCCACTAAATAGAGAAGAGCACCGGTATGACCTTCTGAAGCATCCACCCTCAAAATTATTCGCAAGAGATTAACAACTGTCGTGTGTTCAAAACAGGAAAAAAAAAAAACTAAGGCCCATCCCTTAAACGTTTCCATCCCTCACTATCAGACCCCCTATATAACTAACTAGCTGACATACGCCGGCCTAGGAGGAGCCTGACAGGGTCTTCCTACTACCCCGACCAGCATAGACGGTATGTCTTCCAGGCGAAGGAAGGAACCATAGAAAATGGTCCAGCTGCCCTAGCTGGATGAAAACGCTCCTTATTGGAGACTTATTTACCAAGAGGGTATAAAACATGGGCCCCACACACGACACTGTCAACCATAATTCAAAGTGTGGACTAAGCTCAGCGGCCACCACCAAATTCCTGCTCAAATCAGTTTGGCACGAGCCCCCATATTACGTTACCATTGACTGTTAGCAGGCTCAATGTCGAGTCAAGGCAACATAAATAAAGGAGACGGTAGCCGAAGTAGTCAAAAGAAGAATTTAATTAATAATTACCACCATGGTTGGACAAAGGAAATATAAAGTAATGACAGACAAGAACACGTACTGCACAGACAGGATCAGCCCCAGACAAAGGGGAAAGCAGAATCCTTATACATGAGGTAATGACGAGACAAGACACACCTGGGTTAATTACAAATGGGTACACCTGGAGGAGAAACGATAAGGACTACAAAACCATAACAGGAAACTACAGCTAGACATGACACATCACACTAGGAGCGCCTGATCAGGGCACAAACACATAACAAACACAAACTATCATTGTAATCAACAATATCGTAAAATAATTTCATAATGTGGGCTAATTTGCTCCCAAACCTACACTTTCTGCTTGAGTTAACCTCCGTCAGAAAGTAGTTCCTATAATGTAGTTCCCTTGGTAACGCTAGCCGATCAATCGAACACTCCTGCTTCCCCGCTTACAGTTATTGATATAATTATAGTAAATAATATATTATTAACCAATTTATTGACAACAATTCTTGAATTAGGCTATTTATTTATTTACATATTTAACATTTTGGCTTCAGAATGAAGGAGGATGTTGATGCTGCCATTAAAAGTGCAATTTTTGAAACAGCTCTCCATGAACTCCATGCCAGACTTTTTTGCAGGTGGTGCTGTGGTGTTCACGGGTAGGTTATCGGAAGAGCTTTCCTCCAGTGGCCGTTTCATGGCGTGTCCCGGACCGGCAAAAAGCGCGTTGCTCCACATCTTTCTGTTGTCCAGAGATGGAGCCCAGTAGCTGCGAAGCGATGACTCATTTTTATGCCCGCTAACGGACATGATTTCTCTGGCCTCCAACCCTGCCTCCGCCAGCCGCTGTATGCAGGTGCTTCTGCAATGGTTTGTGTAACGCGTAGCAGTGCCAGCCTCTTCACTAATGCGGGTCATCATGGACCCCAGGCTGTTCACCCCCAAGGGCTCCATGCTATACCACACCGCATCCCCAGGCTTCACCGACTTCCTTGGATGGTGGTAGAAAGCCTACTACTACTTCTCCGCTGCTTTCTTGTTCCAGTTCTTTTAGGCCCAACGGTATACCGTTTTTCTCAGACGCGGAGGGATACTGACTTGTTGTGAAAAGGCACGTTCTATTTGACCGTTGTTTGATCGTGGAATCAAACACGCCTATTGACCAATCAGAGAGCTTGCTCACACCTATGTGTTATAGAATGTGTAGAAAAACACCACGTTTTCTTAAATCCTGATGTTACACTCCGAGGTCAAATCAAAACAAATCAAAAGCCTTCTAGAAGGGTGGCAACCTAAAGCATTTCAAAGGCGGGGATGCTCATTTATTACCTCAGTTTCTTCTCCGTTTTTCATCATCTCGTCTCATTGCTCTTCCCGTACATTTCCTATACCTCTGACAGTTTATGTCCTCTCTTTCCGCTGCACAGCCGGCTGTCTTTCCCCCTCGGCTGCTCAAAGCCTAATTCTCTGGCACCTGCTGGGGGGCAGTGAAATGAACAACGGGAAGAGAAAATTGAAGTCCATCAGTCACCACTGGCTGGTGTAGTAAAAGCTGTGGGCTGTTGGCTGCTGAGATACCAGAATGACCTTTCCTTTGAGTTTGTGTGTACCGGATAATCTGTTATTTGGACCGGTAAGCCGGTTCAAGATGAGACCTTTTCACTCCTGTTACAAATATCGCCATTCACACACATGGAAATAGGGACACAATACAGACAGAAATACACATGGAGAATTCATACACGCACGCACGCACGCGCACGCACGCACACACACACACACACACACACACACACACACACACACACACACACACACACACACACACACACACACACACACACACACACACACACACACACACACACACACACACACACACACACACACACACACACACACACACACAGAGATAAATGAAAGGAAGTGGTGGTGATGTTTCTTTAGATGAGATGTCATACCTATCTAAGGCTAGTCTCACCTCTCTGATAAAAGACTTTAATCAATAGATGGCTTTCAGGGACGCTGTATGTGCCAGAAAACACACACACACACACACACACACACACACACACACACACACACACACACACACACACACACACACACACACACACACACACACACACACACACACACACACACACACACACACACACACACACACACACACACACACACACACACACACACACACACACACACACACCTATACAGCCTCAGCTCGGATAGAGAATGTATACTTTTATGCATTAGCTACGCTGCTTGATCACATGATGGGAATATGTAAAGAATGAATTCCAGAACTTTTCTGTTCAGTGACAAAGGCAGGGGCGGACTGGGACTACAAATCAGCCCGGGACTCTCGACCGGCCCACTTCGGTAGTGCCAGCCCACCGCAGATTTGTATTATCACTGGTCCCATTGTAACCACTGGCCCGGAGCATTCGTCCAAAAAAAAAAATCGACTAATAATGAAGAAAATGAACACATTTGTTGCAATAGTAACGTATGCACTAACTACATTACTAGCCTACTTGTAGTACAACATTTGAATCATCAGTTCTCATTTTCCTCAATTGTTCATATTTGGTTTATTAAAATAATGATATTGTGGTCATTGTTAAAAAATGTCTGCTATTATGAGTATTATTATTTGTATAATGCACTTTCTGCCTTCCTGTCATTAGGAGTTAGACATGTAATGGCCATGTAATTGAATTGATAAGAGCCTTGATTATTCTAAACTGCTGGGACATTTCGCCCATACCTTTATATTGTCTACTCTTCACTTACTTGTCAGCATAGGTCGGCATTGATGTACAGAGCCGACAGAAGACCTTGTTTATATTGGCATCATATTGAGAGCAGTGCAGCCAGTGACGCGTCAACCAGGAAGTAAGCTGCTGGTTCCCTCGACAAAAAGCAACGGGATTTCTCCACAGGGTTTTGGAAAAATAGCTGGAAATAAGGTCTGTGGAAAACAAACCTGTTTGATAAATGCACGTTTTGTTCAGCCGAATAATCTCCACATGTCTACCCTACTTTTATAATTTTCGAATCATAAATCTAACCGATAGATTATAAAAGGGTTTTAGGACGCGTCACTGCACCACTCTATAGAAGCCAACTCCATCGATCAAGCTGGCTGAAACTTTCTCTCCCTCTTCTTCTCATGCTCCCTGTCACTCTCATTTAACTCCTCCGGTGACTTTCTTTTATTTGAAGATTGTTTTTTGCACGGCGCTTGACCGGTTACCGCTAGTATTAAAAACATTTGGCGAATGATTAGGTGGCGCGATAGTCTGTAGTGAAGGAGCGCGCTCCCGCTCACGGGAGCCTGCTCGCGCTGCGCTCCGCAGCAAACAGCTGTTTATTTTTCACCCAACAACGACAACCGACTCACGGAACGCTATGTTGTAGCGTTAATAAACGAAACAATTTAACTAAATTGCTAGTCAAGATACCAATACCACAGAAAACATTTTTTTAAAGCAATATTTGTAGTGGCCCAAGCGGGCAAGTGGAAAATACGTTATGCTGGCCCAGGGTGTCAAGTGCTTCGAGATGGGTCTGTCTGCAGACCGCAGCAAGGAGGCGTTTCCTATAGGGGCGTTTCCTAACTTTTTTTATCCAGCTGCTTTTATAAATCCTCGCAGAAGAAGTCATTGTTCTAGTGATGGGAATTCCGGCTCTTCTTCCTGAGCCGGATCATTTGGCTCACCAAGAAGAGCCGGCTCTTTCGGCTCCCAAAGGGCTCTTCAGTTTACCACATATTATACCTTTTAATTAAATCAAATGTAGCGCTGTTTTCACTAATGATTTATATGTGTACACATATATCACTTAAATACAATCTCATCATTCATTTCAATTTCTTAGGGTCTTCGTAGCAAAAAAACAGCATTGAACAGCAAGAAGGTGGAAACAGACTCAGCTTTTGCAGCAGACTAGTGCAATGTCATCCGAATGCTGTGTAAACCTGTTGGATATATTCAAGCACATGTTGCTGATAATTGTAAAACATAAATATCTCATTTCTGTTGAACATGCTGTCCTCCAAAATTAGAATTTAATTATTTTGTCCCTGATAAATGTAGTTTTCTTTTAGCTGTAATATTCTAACTGTCAAAATAACAAATCGGTATGCACTGCTTTGGCATCTGATACACTTCAAACTCATCAAGGTTTTACTCAGATCATGTTTTCGAGTTCAATACATGAACCAGATATGGTTGTTTTCATAAGACAGAATGAAAAGATACATTAAGTTTATTTTGATTACATGTTGGACTTTTTTGCAAAATCTAACAACCTATTATCTATTCTACTTCTATGTATCTGAAAGGCGCAGAATACATTAACATCTTGCTTTGCAAGCCCTCCTTAAAAAGATCATTACCTCCACTATCTACCTCCACATACATTGTCATTTCCAATGGCTGTTTCACAATAAAAGCCCCTCGCTGGTTGACAGCTTTTAATGTGAAGCAGCAGGTGAAGTTTGGTTTGTATTTTGAGTAACTGAACATTTAACATTGTAAAACTGCATTTTCTATAAACATCAGCACAGACACACTGAACCAAACACAGATGACCCTGGTTGATCGTAACCTGCTTTATGAGCAGATTAAAATGGGCAACACAATAGGAATAACTGTATAAAGTAATTAATAAAAGTAAATAACAATAAAAGAAAATGATAACAATAATAGTAAATAATCAATGATAATTATAATAATCAGTAAATATATAATTGATTTGGGATTCATGCGTAATGAATGTGGGGATATGAAGTGAACAGGGAGGTTAGGAAATGAGTGAGCAGCTCCTCAGCTCAGAACCTATCTTTGGTGTTCTTAAAGTCTCAGCTGCTTATCACTGACACTCACAGACTGGATTCAGTTCATGTAGCGTTTAGATCCAATTCAACAGCTGAAGTTTCTGCACACTGGCCCCCTTCCCTTTTCAAGATTTGCATAAGTCCTGTGATGTCTGGGAACATTTGAAACCCTTTTATCTTTTAACCTCCTGCAGTCTCAGCCACGTGGTCTTGCCCACTTAACCGCTCAGTATTCCAGATGCAGTGCCAGCTCCAACACAAACTGCCCTCGTGGCACTAGCCCTGACTAAAATGTCAGCCGTTCAGCCACAGTCTCAGCTTAGTTTGCTTGTGATGTTACTCCTCGGCTCAGAACTCAGTCCTCTCAGCCCACGGGCCGATCCCAGCAAGACTGTTGCTGTTGTTTTCCAACCACATAATCTGAGCCTTTGTCAGAGCCACACTCCCATCCTTGTGTGAATAGTTTTGATGAAAGACACATTATTTCCAAGAAGGGTGGAGGCTGGTGGGATTTTAGGCGAAGTCTGGGAGTTTAGTCTTGGGCCTAGTTAGCTTGTGGGTGCAAGTTTGAAAATGTAAGAGATTAGTTTAATCAGCTAGCTGCAAGTGGGTTGAAGTATGTGGGGTTTATTCAGAAGGCTGTTGGGAGATTAGCCTAGTTGCTGGCTGCTGTGTGTACTGTAGGTTGAAGTCTCCTGGGTTTTTCTGATGACATCTGTCATGCCACTGCTGCAGGCTGGCATGACAAGCTTGTATGTCTCTTAGGAGTCTTGTTCTTGTCAGTTTTATGAGGCTGCTCATTCCCCCTGAATTATATCTCCAAGCTTGCCAATTACCCCAGCAGAAAATGAAATCCATATCTTTCTCTCTGAATTACCATAGCCGTGTTACAAGAGGGAGAATGTTCCCAACACACTGACTGAAAGTAAAATAATGAAATGTGTGACTTCTTTATTCTTCCGTTGTCTTATGGCTGCTCTTTTGATATCACTGACACCGGAAGTAGTTCACACTAATAAACCACCACCACTTCTGCTTTAGGGAGTTTCAGAGGAAAGTCTTATAGACTGTTTCTGGTAAATTCTGACTCGCCTTCCTTAGAAAAGGATCACTGTGTCTGGGACCAGACTGCAGCATTTATGTTTCTTTATTCATGTTCAGTGATGCCAGATTGCTTTTAGCTCTCTTTTCTCCTCATATACAATCTTTTATCATCCTTCACTTAAAGAAGATAAGGGCCGGTTTATCGTAGGCATACCATATAAAGCAGAAGCTCAAGTAGAGAAGAAACATACACTAATTGAAGTAGTATTAGGATATTATATAATCAGTTTGTACCAGTCTAAGTAAGGCTGTAGTGAAAGCAAAAACATTTTTAAAAGGTAAAAAACGATATTATTCTTTTTTTTAATTATCAATACAATATAAAATTACAGCTCCATTGCTGAAAATGAAATGTCTTTAAGTTATCAGTTTGGTTTAACTTTCATAATAAAAAAAAAAAAAATGCAGGCTCAGGAGGAAACACACCGTTCTCATGTGAACACTTTGGTCAAAAAAAGGCCTTAGATGCGGAAATCTAACAACATGCGTTTCACTTTGGCTCACACAGGATGTTTGTCTTGTCAGTAGTGTTTCCAGTCAGTCTTTGTGTCTTTTATGAATTTCACCTCTCGTCTGCCTGTCTGCTATCTGTCCTCTGCATCTGTGAAGTAATTTCATTTCCTCTCTTGCGTTATATGAATTGATGTACTCCCCCCAAACGCCTGTCAGAGGCGCCTTATCTGAGTAACCTTGGCATTCTGCACAATGAAGAATGAACACAACTCATTTTGTCCTTACATCATTGTGCTCTTATTTTCTGACTGTGGTTAAGGCCCTCAGAATAATATTTGCTTCAGGTGGCAGGCAGGCAGAGACAGCGATGGAGTATGTGTGACTGAGAAGACAGATGGAGGTTTTCTTTTAAGGCCAGCAGGGAGGCACACATTAACAAAGGTGACGCTCTCAACCATTGAATCATCACCGTCACATCTGCTCACCTTTCACACACTATCAGCTCCAGTGCTCAGTGTCTGCTGGCTCAATGAAATCAAACGGTCACAACGCATTACTACAAAGACATCTATTGGCGGTGAAGTAACATTACCACTTGTAACTGTTAATTGACTTGGTCCATACAGTAGATTACACTGCATCAGATCAAGCGCTTACTAAACTAAAAGACAGCTACCAGGGGGCGATTGAGATGTTTTGACTTTGCTTTTGGTGAAGTTTAAGCTAGATAGTTGAAGCCTCTTGAAAAACATCAAGTTTAGAAGAATATCGTACAACAGAGTTGATAATGCTTTCAGTGAATAAGAGCTTTATTTCGAGTCTTATTTTCATCAAAGTCTTATACAATTTGATATATGTATTTTGCTTCTAGGGCACTGTACTAGTAAATGTACAGCTGTGTAATTGTTCTGTTAAATACAGTTCGTCGTTTTCTACTCATACATTTGTCTGACATTGGTCTGTTTCGGTGCTGTTAGTTTAAATGATGTCCAAAGGGTGCTCGTTTGAACTTCCCAAAGCAGATGTCCTCTGTCTCTTGATATCCCTTTCTTCTTCCTGGCATGTCCAGCCTGTTGCTCTTGTTATATTCGTTCTCGTTGCTCTCTTGCTGAATTACTGTGACTAGCTCTCGCTCCTTCTCTCCAACACTACAATCCTCTAGAGACGGCACTTCAGATCATCCTCTATGTAAATCCATGAAAGATAGGCCGTCTTCTCTGCACACCTCCACTGCTCAAGGTTGCTATGGTGAGCGTGTGTAATGAGGTGGAATATTTAGAGCGTATGGGGAGAGGTGAACAGTTATTCTTAGGTACAATTGGTTTATCACTCAACAGCAAGGATGAGTAATCTAACTAAGTAACATTTCTGTATCACTTACAAAACGACAAGTCTTACTCTAATGTTCACATGAAACAAGTAACTCGTACAGGTTATCAAATTCATATCAGACCCTTAAAGCCTTGACATAATAGTATTAGGTCTTTACTGTACCTTTGTTTCTCTGGCTGCTACTTGGCTAGAACCTGATGTTATTGGTTTCTAACTCCCAGCCCATCATCACTGCTTGAGAGACACATTTTGTTTCCCTTCACTTGATCCACTGCCCAAAGATGGACAGTATAAAGAAACTCATCCCGCATTATAAATGTTTAGTTATTTAGTAACTGTGGCTGTGAAGTGCGGTAGTCCTTCACTCGGAGGGTTGTGGGTTCAATCCCAACCCCGGCAGTCAACTTGTCTATGTATCCTTGAGCAGGGTACTGAACCCAAAGTCCCGATGGCCCACAGTGTGTGAATGTTAGCTGTTCCTTGAGCAAATGGAACATTGCTCTATAAATGGGGTGTGAATGGGTGAATGAGGACTTGTAGAGTGCTTTGAGGGATTGTAAAGACTGGATAAAAGGCTTTATAAATACAGTCCATTTACCATTTATTCAAGAAAGAAAAACGTGTCGATCATCAGTCTAAAGCTCTCACAGCTGATACATTTTGACATTTCAAATAATGTTCCTTTCTATAATTGCATAATGGTTTTTCATATAGAAGCTCTAATGCTTGCATTAAAGATTTAATTTGCGGGGTGAATCAGTGTACCAGTCTTGTTTCCACGGTGTACCTTGCTTCTTTACAATGCGTGCTGGGAAAGGCAGTAGCTTCCCAGAAACCTTGATTAGGATAAGTGGTTTACAGGAAAGATGGATTTGTTTACTTATTTCCTTTCAGTTGTCTCCATTTTGTTTCTGTTAGTCACCAACATTTATTTCCTGTTATCTTTGAAATGTGTAAGTGGGTAGAATCATACGGGGATTAACAGCATTCAGCAGATTTAATGTTTCATCGGGACAGATGTCTCATCTTCATTTCAAAGCAGAGAGGGACAACACTCCAGCGGCTTCTCAAAAATGCGAAGGTGCTCTTTGGTATGAACATGCAGCTGTTCCCGAGCACAAAGAAGGATGTTTTATGACATCTCTGCTTTGATATGCTTTACTGGAGGGATAGGGGGGGTTCCAACAAACGACGTGGTGGATCCGACTCAAATCTACAACTTCACCGGCACAAATAACAACACCGGCTCTCGCTGAGATGCCACTCTCAGACTTTGGAAACAAAACTCTGAATCGTTCAGTTTTCTGATTTTATCTGACCCTCCTACTGCGCCACAGTAATCCCATTCTTTGACTTCCTGTCTGCTCTTTGCTCTCTCTCTCTCTCTCTGTCTCTCTCTCTCTGTGTTGTTCTTCTCTTGTCTTTGCGCCCCTCTTTGTTCTGCGGTGTAGCGCTGCCACACTTTCACCAAGGCTCTGATGGAGAAAACTGCTGTTGCTGACAGCAGCGAGACTGGCGGATGGTTTACACGGAAAAAACCTCTCTTTCCTCCCCACCCTATAATCACACCCACAGACTAAGGGGAAAATACTTTCTGCCCCTCTCTGTCTTTGTCTCTCTGTCTCAGTGGACAGGTGTGAGTTACAGGTTTGAGTTTATCACAGATCCAAGGAGCAGCCCACACAATGGGTACGATGTCATAATGACTGTGTCCGAGTTGGCTTAATGTGTCGTCTGTGCTCTTGGTGACAAATTAGTATTCTGTGCATTCTGTGCATTATTTGCTACATCACACTAAAAATAATAAGCTACAGAGCTTCTGTTTCAGCCAACTATTCATTTCCCTGCAAACATGGTTAAACTGTGGATCTCAGTCTTTTGGCAGAGCACTCGCATTACTGAAAGATTTAGAAGAAAACTGTTACATAATTTTATTTCACTCAATATCATGTCTTTATCGATGTCTTTCTTTTCCCGTTCAAACTCACCCTGAATTACTTCTTTCCTAGTCAATATGGAGTGCTACTCTGGCAAGTTTTATAGTATCATCAATTCAACAGATTCTGTCTTTCCCCCTCTCCCTCCCCCTCTCTTTCACTACAGTGTTGTATAGATAACTACGAGGAGATGGTGAAGATCCTGCTGGACCGAGGCGCCAGCGTCAACGCTCAAGACAACGAGCTGTGGACGCCGCTGCACGCCGCCGCCACCTGTGGACACGCAGGACTCGTCAAGATCCTCATCGCACAGTAAGACACACAGATGCACTACAGCAGGGTTTACTGCCACACAAGATGTTTAATTGGTTTAATTTGGATTATATTTGATGCGTTATTGCTTTATTTTGATTGTTGTATTAGTGGTCCTATTGTTTTTATTGTTTTATTTTTTCTTGATTCTATTGTTTGTTGTTTTTTATGCTATAAAGCACCTTGAAAACGTTCTTTTGCAAAGCTGTTTTATTAATATTTTTTATTTATTTAATTTATGATCATATTTAAATGAAGGGCAACTTAGTCAGAAATCATTATTAAACGACAACTGTTAACTGGTAATATAACTAGAAACAACATCTGAGATTTTGTTGACAAGTTGAGCAAAGTACAAGTAAACAACTCGATAATGCGGATGTTTAATAATAACAAACTAGAGGAAGGCAGTTTGATAATCAACACTCGACTGAACGTTTAACCCGAGAGTCTGCTTTAAGTCGAAGTTAGTTTAGAGTGTGTATTGACCAGCTGGATCAATGGCAGATATCAGACTGAATTAATGTGCAATGCTTGCCTTCCAAATACCAATTAACAACACACACACACACACACACACACACACACACACACACACACACACACACACACACACTGAATCAACAGGCATATTTACCAGCTGTCACAGCGACACTCGTATAGTTTTGACCTTGCAGAATGTAGGCAGAGGAAGTCTTGAGTCTCTTCCCTATTTTAATGTAGCTCTGTCTGTGTGTGGTCAGATTTTGTTTTAGTGATATCATCACAAGTGTGCAAGAGGTTTTCAGGAAACTTTACAGATACTGTACACTGTATGTAGAAGATGATATCAAAGTTGTATATCAATGTTATTTTTCTGATCAGTATACTGTACAGTATGTCAGGCAAATGTATAAAACCGAATATTAAATATTATTGATAATTTGACTGGACTGTTGCATCAGATCAAAAAATCTGGTTCAATTACATTTAGCTTGGCGTCTTTTAGACAGCAGAAACTGGTAAACATGATATTATAATAATCAATATTGTCAAATTGAATTATCTCAGAGCCCTAGGACGTTATATGTTTTTCGCTTTTATTTTTGTTTTAATTTAAATGTAAATCACAGTTCAAAAATACTTGGTTTATCAGAGGGAAAAGTGTTCTGAAGAAGTGTTTTTTATTTATTTTGTCTGACACATTCACACATAAACATGTAGGATAAGAACTGTATAGAGTTGCATGTTAATTGGGATTTAATTATTATCCTATAATATAATAGCATGTACACACAAAGAGAAGTGCACAATAAGGACTACATGAAGATTATGTATGCACACCTAGTGTATACACACACACACACACACACACACACACACACACACACACACACACACACACACACACACACACACACACACACACACACACACACACACACACACACACACACACACACACACACACACACACACACACACACACACACACACACACACACACACACACACACACACACACACACACACACACACACACACACACACACACACACACACACACATTATTCAGACGCACTGCTACCACTTATCGTATCACTTGGACTCTACAGTGAGTTCCCTGATTGAAAACAGCTGAATAATGCCTTCTGAACATTTTAATTAGCATGGTCACCTAGTGCTCCGACTGAGGTTTATTTTCTCCAACTCTGTGAGTTATGGATCAGATTTGTTTTTCAGTTTTTCTTTGGAACTGTCAGAATATGAAATACAGGCCTGTTTAATACAAGGATTAAATGTGTTGTCCATATAAACAAACACATTATCTGACAACAGGAAATGATATATCAAGCTGTCTAATATGTTGGTCTTTTTTTAATCAAAAGTTTGTCAATGTTTTTTTAATTTGTGTCTATTTGGCTCACATATGATGCCTTCAAATGCAATTTATTAAACCACATATAATCCTCATGTTTGCCTTGTTAGATGATGCATATTCAGAGAATGTACTAGCCTATATGAAATTAAAATGTTTTTTGTAAGTGTTGCTCATGTATTTGCTTTCCTCCCACAGTGGTGCAGATTTGCTGGCAGTCAACTCTGATGGCAACATGCCGTACGACCTTTGTGAAGACGACCCAACACTGGACATCATCGAGACAGCTATGGCCAACAGAGGTACGGAATAAATATTCAGAGAGAAATCCCAACGCAGTCACCATGGACAGAATATTTAGACTTTTGCTCTCAGTTGATAAGCACTGTTTTCTTTTGCTTCTTCAAAAACTTTTATAAAGATATCATAATCATAAAAGATCATAATATCTGTCATCTGATTATTGCCATCATGGGGAGTATGCTTTTTACTTTTTTTTCAATATTATGGCAATTCAATCTAACTTATACCAATTATAATTTGACCATTTAATTATGGGCTCAGAACAGTCTCATAATACACACATGCACACAGAAGGATTCACACTTGTATTTCCGGATCCACACTTGTGTTTTTCAATGCACACACAAATGTGTTCCGTTTCATATTGATGTAAATAAAATTCAAATACAGAAAAAAGTTTTACATGTGTATTTTTGATCCTCACATATTTGTTTTCTGTTTAAATCCCCTGAACCTGCAACACAAACCGCTTTCTGTGCACGGATCGCTGTGCATTCGTGTGTGGGTTTTTTGAGACTCCCCTGACGGTCAGCCGATTGTACTTGTAATTTTTTCTATCTATAGCCAATCAGATGTCTCCATAATTCTAAGCCAATCACATGAGTGCGCCCCCACGAGGGTAGATTTCTTGCGTTCATGACGTAGCGCTTCATGTACGCATTTTGCGCAGTCCGGAGCTGACAGGTCCATGGAGCCTGCCTGCAGGCGCTAATCTCAGGACACTTCCACTCTCAGTACAGCGCCACTTTCCGAACAGGAAATGCACGCAAATACAAGCCTTTATATTATTAAGGCACCGCGCCACTTCCCGAACCATTGATGAATGCTTGTGTACACAAAAACGGCAGGCAAAACCGTTTTAAATGTGTGTTTCCTGTATGGCGAATACAGCTGCTTTATTTATGTCTGTATGAAGTTGTTGTGAGTGTGGAGGGAGCAGCTACAGGTTAGCTTAGCCTAATCGATCAATACACTATGAAGCCAGTGCTAGACAGTGAACTGTCAACGGGGGGAGCCCCGCCGATCATTATCGGCTCTTAATAGTTTGATCGGTGCTCTCTATAAAGGCCGATCAGGAGAGCTGGATCTGATCGATATGGACATAAACGCGAGTGAAGTATAACCGGACGCGAGAGAGAGATCAGATCAGCTGCTGAGTCTGACGGAGACACGCAGCTCTGCATAATCACCTGATGCTCCGCCCTCTGTTTAGCGAGCTGACCGGACAGAGCAAAATGCGTACAGTATATGAAGCGCTACGTCATGAACGCAAGAAATCTACCCTCGTGGGGGCGCGCTCATGTGATTGGCTTAGAATTGAGGAGACATCTGATTGGCTATAGATAGAAAAAATTACAAGTACGAATCGGGTGAGCGACAGGGGAGTCTCAAAAAACCCACACACGAATGCACAGCGATCCGTGCACAGAAAGCTGTTTGTGTTTGCAGGTGCAGAGGTTTTAAATGGAAAACAAATATGTGAGGATCAAAAATACATATGTAAAACTTTTTTCTGTAATTGGATTTTATTTACATGTACCGTACTTTTCGGACTATAAAGCGCACCTGCATATAAGCCGCAGCAGCTAAATTGTCCGTCTGTCTTGCTCTCGTTCTGTCTCTCGGTTCCACTTTGACTTTGGCGCGCTACCTGTCTCACTCTTTTCCGGCCTCCAGCTTTTCCTGCTGGAGCCCGCCGCTTAAAGGTGGCGGGCGCGGACCGGTCATAGAGCCCATAGTGTTAAAGGTGGTTAATTTTACCTGTAAAATCCATAGATTTAGGAGGTTCCCTAGTGGCCGTTAGCTGTACAAAAAAAATGGGGAAAAAAGTCGCGGCTTATAGTCCGAAAAGTACGGTATATGAAACGGAACACATTTGTGGATCCGGAAATACAACTGTGAATCCTTCTGTGTGCATGTGTGTATTATGAGACTGTTCTGAGCCCATATTTAATCATTCGTAACCCTTCCAACCACAAAGGGTTTCAGAGCGCTATTTGTTCCTGCAGACCACTGTATCTCAAGGTGAACAGGTGGCTAGAAACAAACGCTAGAAACGGGGGGGAAACTCAAGTTGAATTTCTCTTTTCCTCTCTAATCTGAATTCAGTTTTTGTCACATGACTGTTGGTTTTAGCCAGAGTTGAGCCTAGAAGTGCAGAATTTAATGTTTTTATTTTTTACATGATCTGGTGATTGCAAACTATTTATTTTTGGCAACATTTTAAAAGACATGTAGAATAAAGTGATTTTGATGAAATATCACAACTTTAACCGAGAAGTATAGTCTTATAATTCTTACTTAACATAAACTGCAGGACAAAGGAGCTACTGTCAGTGTTTAAAGTATATGGACCACAAGAACAGATTGTTGAGGAGGATGGTGTGCTGAATGGAAGTGTGTGAGAGAGTTTCAGGATGGACATTCCAGGAAGCTTTTGGGGTATTCACAGTTCTCTCACGCCGGATCTGTTGCAGATTGTGAGACTGTATATATTCATGCTGTATCACTAAACAAACACAGTCTGTACAGTTTGCCTGCGTGCCGTGACTGAGAGTTCAAGGAGATCAGCACCGACATACATCAGTGAGGGGAGAGGGGAAACTCACGCTGTGGTTCAGAAGTGTTCACATTTCTGCCTGTGTTTGTGTGATTCGATAAAAACTGTTGCAAAGAGACTCGGATGTGACAGACAGCTTTATTTACACTAGAGTTAAATCACACCCTGCCTTCTAAACATAAGCTCTTGTCAATGTTTTGTTTTTGTTTTCTAGTAAGCAGTTACATCTACAGGCTGCCGTGTGAACACACAGTTGGAGACAAAGCAGCAAAATCTGTGGCTGCGGGGGCTTTGAGTGTAGAGGAGTGATGCTGTGTGAAGGCGCTGACTGGCAGCTCAAATGTGGTCTGACTAAATGAATAGTTAATATTTTAGGAAATAATCTTATTAGCTCTTTGTTTAGGAGTTAAAAGCTACTGTGTGGATCACCATTCACTTTTTTACAGGGGAATATGTGGACTATTTCTCAGGTTTGGACACAGATTTAAAAAGAAAAAGAACACAAGGTTATTGAGTGAGCTTTAGAGATGCTGGTAGACAAATATCGTAGTTTTTTTCTGGTAGGTCAGGCTATATTTTCCCCTTGTTTCAAGTCTTTGTGCCAAGCTAAACAGCTACTGGCTTTAGTTTCATATTTAACGTATAATGATCCATATCGATTTTCTGCTGAGAAAGATTACACCTTGAAAGAAAAATGTTAGTGCATCCTGACGACAGTTCATACTAACTTTGCCCTCACCGCCTCGCTGTTGTACTCATTAGGGAAACATAGCCTCCTCAAAAGGATGTAGGGTTTAGCCTCCTCAAAAGGATGTAGGGTTAGGGTCAGCTTATTATATATTCTTATATAAGTGAACTTTAATTCTAAAATAATCATCTTTGTGTCTTACTTGGGGGAAACTCTCATGAGACTCACTTTTGACAATCTATCCTAACCTTCAATGCCTAACATTATCTTGAGAGGGTTTCACAAATGGAGGGTAACCATCTAGCCACGACCAAATTAGCCCCCGATATTAGCTTTGGTAGGAAAATGGGACATTTCACTTATCTTCACTATCGGCTGTAACTCAATAAAAAAAAAAAAGCCAGTCATTGCAATATACCATGGAAGAAAAAGGCAAAAAGAAGCGAGGCACAAAGACTACTGTTGAGAGAGGCTCCTGTCCACAGCTTTATTTATAACCATTGTGATGCATGTCAACAATGTTTTGAATGTGGATTTCTTCTGGAACAGGACCTGAGGTTTTTAGTTTTCCTTTAGGGGTGTACTTTTGGGGGAAACTTGTGGTTTCCAAACTACTGTCTTATTCATCTTTTTTGCTGACGATATTTGAAGCGTTACCAAACAAGGGAAGGTAGAATAATACAGGAATTGAAGGTGCCCTTCAGCCTCAAAGTAAATGCTTCAGTGGAGCTGCTCAGAGGCAAACAGGAGGAAACTGTGTGGAAGCAGGGTGCTGCTGAGGAGCATTATGGGAGCTCAGTCATATTTCCCTCGACAATTAAAGGAGAGAAAATATGTGTTATGGTAAATACTGCACCAGTGCGACGTTTATAATTTTAACAGTTTAAATAGAGCACATTGTGAGGGTTGCTTTCTGGATGTGAGATGATATTGGAAAGACAAAGAGATCTCTGGAGCGGCAGAATGTAGATATCGGTACAGTAGGTGAGAAGAATGATTATTAAGCCGATCAAAGGGAGCGCGCTGCTGCTAATTGCTCCTCTAATGTTCACTGCACTGTTCTGCTGGATAAACCTCCTCTCTCCAGAGACACCTCAGGGATGGGCACACCACCACTCTCTTTCCCTCACACACACCTGCACGCACCCACACACACAGACTTGATATGCAGCATCAACTGATCTGACTCTTCCTTGATCCTCCCCCCCCTGTTGATACAGTTCATCTGTGATGATACGCAGTGATACCAGAAATACATTTTCCAGAAATAGAGTGGGGGGTGCAGAGCAGAAAAAACACACAGCTGATGGCATTTTGCTCCAAATGTAATCAACCACTTAATAGTATTTAATTCTAAAATCTTAAATTCATGGATAAATATTCATTCGTTCCATAATTTTTATTATGAAATGTATGATTATTTGTTTCTTGAAACTTCTCACATTTAAGGGTTTCCTGATTTTCTGT
Source organism: Pseudochaenichthys georgianus (assembly GCF_902827115.2). NCBI lineage: Eukaryota > Metazoa > Chordata > Actinopteri > Perciformes > Channichthyidae > Pseudochaenichthys > Pseudochaenichthys georgianus. Next base: position 24,938,978 of record NC_047507.1, on the reverse strand, counting down.
TTTTATGATTATAATTCATCATAAATTCCTAAAATAATGTATTGATATAGTCCACTATAAGATATAACTCTATCCTCACGTAACATTTACGGTTATTTGGACCACACAAAATCAATTTGCTGACATCACTTTAAAAAAAGAAAAAGAGGGTTAATAATACTAATTTAAATAATCTTAAATTGTAGTCCATATTAGATTTCGGGCCACCAGCTCTTCCAAGTGAGCTACAGCATCACATTTTGAGATAAGACTTTTAGACAAATCCCCCAAAACATATCTCATTAAAACCTACATTTTGATAGTAGAGGTAATTGAGATTGTATAACTCTAAAGGTACCTCCTGTTTTGGGATTGGCTGTTTGTTAAAATACTTACAGAGGGGAGTTGTGTGCTAACTATGCTGCCATCTGTGAAAAACCAGCCTTTTAAATGTGTTGCTGCAGGACAACACTACACTTTAGTTTAGAAAAATACGTTTTAAAATCAGATATTTTTTTCTTATTTATGTGATGATACATTGACAGTTTTTTTCTTCGGTTAACTACATTTTGTATTATGTGACAATAAGTCTGCATGCTATAATAAACATGTTTTAAATCCTTTGGGCCATTGTAATGCTGTGGGGCATCACTGTAGCTAAATCAAAACATTTGGGAAACCAAAGGCGCGGATGATTGCCAGCAAAAACAACAGAAAACAGAACAACATAGCTGGAGGGGTGCATTTCATTTAAGACGTCAAATGGGATTGTTGTGGTACTGATTCCTGCGCCTTCACACACCTTCGGGCTGTGATTCAGTGTAAAGAGAGAAGTACCGGTTTACCTCCTCAACAGTTTTCAGAACCCCAACCAACACGTAGATAACACTAAAACAGCAGCCTGACTTTAAAGTGACGGGATGCAGGCTGAGAGGATAGATTTGCCTTCAGCTTTACTCGCCAAGGTTCAATTTATACCTCCGTGTCAAGGTAAAAGGTCAGAGGGCTGAAATACTGACGATAACATATGCACAGTCACGTGATGCTTGTCTACTTTTTATCTCATGTTTAAGCAGACCGTTTCTGGGGATTGTCTCCAATACTCCTCAAAAATGTTATGCTTCTAATCCCTGTGAATATTGTAACTATTATTTCCTGCTGCTGTCACTTTTACTTAAAACGGAAATCTAAATATTTGTTTTATTTTTTAAATTAAGGAACTCAATCTTATTTCCATTCACACTTCTTGATTTGTTGTAGTTTAAGTAATTCACATATCCAATCACTAGCAATAATATAGGAGTCACAGTTCTGGCTGTTTTCCTTATTGTTAATCTGGCCTTTCTTTAAATGTGCCGTACGGGACGTTACTGCTGAGCTGTGGGGGGAGAAGAGGAGTGGGGCGGTCACAGGAGTGAGGCGGTCACAGGAGTGAGGCGGTCACAGGAGTGAGGCGGTCACAGTACTACTGAGTCCTACCTGGATTAAAGGAGGAATTTAGAGCAGCTGTGACAGACAGAATCACCTGAGCCTCAACCGGGCCTAACACCTCGACACCGTTCGGCACAGGATGGTCAGAAGGCAGCGTGAGAGCAAACTACTGTGAGGGGGAAAAGAGAGGACTGATTTTTCTAAGTGGCAGATATTTGAGATCCAAAAGCTGAACTGTAGGCAGCTCTGTTTTAATTGACCTGTGTTTCCAAGTTTAAAAAACAATGAAGAAATTATTTGAAAATAAACTATTTCCTTCAACAATTAACATTATTAATGTATTTTTATTAAGAGTGTGGCTATTATAGAATGCTTTTTTAAAAATCAGTGTTTATTAATCGAAAATATAAGATTGCAGCTAGTGCAATATTCAAATCACACGAAGCAACATTTTTTTAACGTTTTCAATTAGCATTTTTTATGTAGTATTGGTGAGCTGCAGAGATATCCCAGACTACAAATTATATTCGAGCAACTTACCAAAACATATTTGTTTGGTGCAAATCCTCCTAAAAAAATAATATCATGATGATTTTGAAATATTCTTCAATGAGGGTGAGAATAATGATGCAAAAAAAGGATCCATCCCTCCTATATTGTAATAGAAATATCATTCAAAATGATCACAATTAGGTATTTTTTCAAATCGTGCAGCCCTAGTCCGCTCCAGTGAAACTTTCCTTTGTAAAACTTATTTTAAAACCTTACAATTGTTTAATACTTGCTGAGAAGCTTTTATCGGGGACCTCGTGAACCGTTGCTTGTAGAAAACCTCCAGTGTAATTTAAAGAAGATGTTCCTGTCAATCCAGGAAATGAGTTTTTCTGTATAACTTTTTGAAGTTAGTTTGATATACAAGCATTGTGCTGTGTCCCCGTCCGTTATACCCAGCTTATCTCAGATCAGTGATAAACTCGCTGCGTATCAAAGCTGTCAGTAGGAAAACGCTCCGCCTTGTGATTTAAGCTGCGGTTCTGCTTGTGCGTTTGATTGACAGGCATCACCCAGGAGATGATCAACGAGACACGAGCCGCTACAGAGAGGAGGATGCTGGGAGACGTGCAGGAGCTGATGAATCAGGGAGAGGAGGTCAACATGCAGGACTCTCAGGGAGCCACTCTGGTGAGCTCCGGTCATTTCAACTTTCTCTACAGGTCTGGATTTATGTTTTTATAAAGTTATTTTTTTAGTATTTTCAGCTATGAGAAATTATTGCGGAGTCCAAATGTGTCCTCTTCTAGGACCTGGGGAAAACTGTCAACATCAGAACACTAATACAATACATACAAAAAAATAAAGGAGAAAGTGTATAACAGGTTTTTTTGTATTGATCTTTTCAAATGTATTTGTAGGGGACCATGTACAATACTTATATTTAAATCAGTTTTAAAAAAGGTTCAAAGAAAATAAAGGTACTCACTACAGTCAGCAACACAGATTGTTTACTTTATAGCAGCAGCTTGTGTTGTCAGCAGACAGGGATCTTCCATAGATCCAGGACGTAAGTGTGCATCGACACTTAAGTGTTGTTGCCACGGACAACAAGATTTATTAGAGCAGCCAATATTTAAGTATGAATTTTACAATCAGACAGACATGATCCTAAAGTAGTTTGGCAAATATAATTGTTTCGACATCATTGACAATTCACTTGCAGCTGTAGAGATTCTGAACACTGGACAGATGTAATGGGGCCATAATGGAGCCGTGTGGTGCAGTGGGTTGAGCGTTGGTGTTCAGGTTCAAACCCCACTGCAGTCAGCATGTCGTTGTGTCCCTGGGCAAGACACTTCACCCCAAATTGCTCCTGTGGGGATTGCCCACAGTGTTGAGTATGTAAGTCGCTTTGGATAAAAGCGTCTAACAAGTGACATGTAATGTAAATGTAATGTAATAATAATAGCCAGCAGACCTGTCAGGTTTAACAGGTTATGAGGGTTTTTTTGTTCTTTTTTAAAGTGCTGCAGAAAGAGATTATCAGTGGTCTGCACTGAGAGGACTACTGTAAGGGAAGGGTGTGTAAATATTCAGATGATTATCTTTATAATAGATGTACCTTTTATTGATTATGCGCCGTGCAGTGCTGTCTCATGAGGCGATAAACCGTTAAAGCTAATCAGGCCTTTATTGACTCAAAAAGCTCTGCAGGTATTAAAACGATCTGTTCACGAGCACTGAATACACCTGCAGTCGTAATCCTAAAATGATGTAACGGTACATTAGAATGAACCTTTAATAATAAATGTGTACGCCTGAACACATGGAAATCATTAAATCACTGAATACATACACTGATTCAAGTCGTACATTTACTTGGTATTAAGACTATCTGAAATGAGACACAACCCATCATGAGCCTAATATCAATAAGCAAAAAGCTTGAGTTATGAAATGTAAATCAAGAACGTAAAGATGTCGGTGTTATTATGAGAAATAACAAAAGCCTGGCTGAGGTGCACATGAGGACAAACATATTCAAACAAAAACACATTATAGTTTCACAAAGCTACTCTGGTTGCATTGCTAGGGCAATAAAGTTCCTTTATTGTGTCAAATGCATCATAAAAGAGCTACAAGACAAGTTTGAGCAGTGATTCACAGCCGCATGCTCCTCTGATCATAGGCTATTTGTTTTACTTTTATTGGGGGAGTTTACCTTCTAAAGTGAATTTGTATGAAGAGTTTAGTGCACTAATGCTATAAAAATGGGTCACAAAAAATCATTAGCTAGTATTTCCTGAGTAGGGCTTATGATGCGAAATTAAGTTTTAATTATGTATCAGGGATTTATCTACGCTGGGAAAACAACGTGACAGATCACTGGATGAAAATAGCCAAGGGACATGACATGGTAGTAGCCCAAAATAACCCTGGTAAGCTCTAAAGTCTGACCACAGATTGTCTGATTGAGCTGCTTGTCCCCTCCTGTTTGGGCAAGATGGAGCGAACTAGAGCAGGCCTTATTGAATCTGTGGCAGAGAGGAAAGGAAGAAACCTGAAACTGGTAGGAAGTGTATGTGAAGCTAATGTTTTAGTTTCCCCCTGAAGTATATTTTATTTATTTGTTTTGATGCGAACAAACAATAGGTTAAAACGGGTTGATCACACTCATTTTTTAAAGTTCTCTCAGTTCAATTTAACAAATGAACACAAATAAAAAATCACCACTAGGTGGCTTCGACACCTACTTAAACATCAAATTCAAGGCCAATTTGAAAATAAAAGGACTTTAATTGTTATTTTTGCACAACATATAAATAGACATGGGTCAATTAAAGTGCTTGAATCTATTACTATTGTCAAAAACATTCGAGGAGCCGTGGGAAGAAAAGGGAAACGATTGAGTAAAGTAAAATACCGTAGATCACTTCAACCTAATGCCTAAAGCCAGTTCATTTTATGTGGAAAAACAATTATAGTTTTATTATCCAAAAAAGGTTATTGGACCAAAACTGCATTAAACAAGTCAGGTTGTTGTTGATTTTCACTCGGCCTTCCACTTGGAAGGCCGAGTGAAAAGCTTTCCATCTTAGAGAGGGGGTGGAGCCAATATTGTTTAGAAATATGGACAATCGTGCACATGTCCAGTCTCTCCAGGAAGTGGCACTTTCTGAAATGCATTCAAATCTAATGCTGCTGAGCCCTGCAGGAACTGATGGAGCGTAACATGCCTGGTACGTTTCAGATATGTCCTTCTCTCGTTGTGAATAAACATCCACTTAAACAGGTCAGCTTCTCAAAGATCAGGGAGACATCACTGCTGTGCTGTGGAGCCTGAACGCAGCCTCACATGCTGCTTTCAAATGTTTTGGGATGTTTTGCTGCAGAAACATTCACTGTTTGTTTTAAACCTTGTGAATTGTTAGAGCAAATTCGATTAAAAAAGATACCTAGACACATTCATATTGCTGGATTTCTTTCCATCATAGCAGTGCTTCTCCTGCTTTGAAGGAGACACGACAACTCACACAATGATTATAGTTTGTAAAGAAAATATGCTTTAAGAAAGGTTTTCTTGGCTTTTTGCAATCCTGTTCCTGTAGTAGCATTTGATTTCAGTGAGGTGTTACATTGAGTTTGATTTAAGGTGTTGTAAAACTCACCAGTTGCTAAAGCTCAGCAATGTTCAGATCAAGATGAGTTACTCTAGTCTAGTCTGAGTTTGATTGGAGTCTAAGCTTATTGCTGTTGAAAACAAATAACTCTGCATTAAAAAAAACACCAGGCATCGTCTCTATTGCAGATTAGATGAAGGCGGGCATTGCCATTTCTGTTAATGACAAGGGTCAGACAGGCTAGAAAAATAAAATATCCATTGAATCACCCCTAGCAGTTTCAACAAGCAAGTATTCCTTTTTTAAGCAAACAGATCCAAATGATTACTGACTCCAGCTTCTCAAATGTGAATATTTATGGATGAATTGTCTGTTTTCTAAAACTGCAAATTAAATACCTTTTGCTTAGCTGGTTAAGATGTCACTTGTCAGCCATTTTCTGCCCTTTTATAATGTGTTTTGACTGCACTATTTTGTAATGCTCTTAATGTCTTTCATTTTTATAAAGCACTTTGAATTGCCTTGTGTTGAAAGGTGCTATATAAATAAACTTGCTTTGCCTTCAGCTTGACATATTTGGTTTATTTGGAAACACAAGTTTGTACCGACTGGCCTATCTGTGATTCGGAGAGGTTTAATGGTTTTTTAGTACAAAAGATACAAAAGATGTGATGATAAACCTCCTGGTATAATCATTTCTTCATCAAGGTAGTGTCTGACCTGCAGAGCAGAGGCCAGCAGGGGGTTTAAAAACGTTAACGGCACTTTAGTTTACAAACGGCAGAATAGCTGAACCCAGCATCCTCCTGTCCGATTGAAATGACAGCAGAGCCTTTTTACAATACTGCCGACCTAATCGGACAAAACATTGGGGATGAAAGGAGCCCAGTGACACATCCATTTTCTCGGATCATTAGATCTTTGCAGGTGTAGGGTTTTGTCAGCGTTTTTGTGTTAAGGTCCCATGTCATGGCCATTTCCACTGATCATAATTCCATTGTTGAGGTCTACTAGAATAGATTTATATTGTGTAATTTTCCAAACTCACATTGGTTTCTCAAACAGCATCTCTGTAAACTACGTGTATTCACTGAATTTCACTCTCTGCCTTTAACGGCTCGTTGTAGCTCCAATAGCTCCAGCCCCCACCCTCCCTGTGAGCACAGTGTGCTCTGATTGGTCGGGACGTTGTGAATCACGCTAAGCTCCGTGGAGGTGTTGTTTACTTGTTTAGCGATACACAGCGAAACACAGCCAAACTCACCCTGAGCACACACAAAGTCACAGCCGAAGTAAAAACAATAAGTGTGGCTTGATATTGAGTAAGAAAAAGGTTGAGAATGTGTCTGCAGACAGAATTTCGCCGCAATCCCAACTGTCTGTCATCAGCTTGCAGCCAGGGAGGAGAAATCAGCAGAGCTGCATGCACCGAGTGTGTGAGGAAGTCCGTGGATTGGTCAATTTGGACCAATCAGCGGGGGCTTAACGTAACGGCTCCGCGGACGAAACGTAACGGCTCCACGGATTGGTCCATTTCGTTCCGGGTACGGTTGACATCATGCGTACCCGGAAGAATCAAATGGACAGTGACGTATCTCCAACGAGGCGTTTTGGGGAGGTATTTTCTGTTTTAGAGTTTTACTCCCTACAGGGTGTACTTTGAGGGTTTTGACTCTGCACACCGTTTACATGCATAAAAACCTTCATAACACACAAGGGGACGGGCAATAACCGGAAAAGCATGACATGGGACCCTTAATAGTAGAAGTACATTATCCTCTGGCATCTATAAGTGTGAACTCCGTACTGGATTTGATGCACAGAGCGAATGTATAGTAAACCATGCTCACTGACGAATCTACTCCTTGTTCCTCCTCTGTCCTCAGCTCCACATCGCAGCAGCCAGTGGATACGTGCAGGCTGCAGAGCTGCTGCTGGAGGGGGGGGCTCGCATGGACCTCAGAGACTCGGATGGATGGCAGCCCCTCCATGCTGCAGCGTGCTGGGGTCAGGTAAGGAAACAGGAAACACAGGAAACACAACACAAATGTTTCTGGCAGCAGTCATGTGATCTGCTTTTATTGATGCTGTTGCAGATGCATGTGGCGGAGCTGCTGGTGTCTCATGGAGCCGGCCTCAACGCCAAGACCTTCCTGGAGGAGACCCCCATCGGTATATTTACACCTCAGCGCTCCTATCAATACACCTGGTGGGAGGTTAAGAAAACCAATGTCTCACTCGGCATGATCTCATTCCACCAGTTTGTTCTGTTTAAATGCTGATTGAAATCTTCATGAGGCCATCTTAAACCATTTTTAGCCTATTTTCGCGACTAGTTTAAACAGCTGTTTCACTTGTTGTAAGCATTTATGGATTAAAAAAAGGAACACATACAAATACATCCCTGAATCCTCTAGGGATTGCTAAACTGTGATTTTGTTGTTGGACGTTTGCACTCTCCAATGATGACGAAGTTCTTGCTTGAAATTCCATTTATTATTATCATCCAAAAACTCATGACAACCCCAATCAATCAGTCACTTAAATACCCCGTGGAACAGAAACGTCATCCAGTTTTCAAGACAACATGTAATTGGCTGCAACATTTATCAATACTTTAATTAAATGAAAGATTAGATAAATTAGGAACACTGTCAGAAACATAAAGCACAGTAACGCACACTTAACTCACTCTTTACTGTAACTTTGATATATCAGCTTTTTACATTTTTGGTAGTCTTGGTGGTCAGTCAATTGTAAAATGGAGACATGTTACTAATCAATTATGTTAACAGTCAGTGTGTCAAATAAATTGTAAAAATTCAAACTAATGTTCTTTATAATCCTGGTTTTGTTTTTGTTTCTAAAAGAATATCAAAGCACAACAAACTTTCAAGTTTCAGTTGACATTTCCTGCCCTTCGTCCTTTCTCATTCTTAGATCTGTGTGAGGATGAGGAGTTCAGGAACATCCTGCTGGACCTGAAACACAAACATGACATTATCATGAAGTCACAGCTCAAACACAAGACGTCGCTGTGCAGGAGGACGTCCAGTGCAGGCAGCCGAGGGTGAGTGCTGTTATGGAAATCTTAAGAACAAATACTGCAGAGATATATAAGTCAGAAGTATCAAACAATAAATGGTGAAACAGACAAAGTCGTCTTGGATCTGGTTATTTATTTGAGGCCTCAAAGACACAGGTCTAACAGAACACAAGGTATCCTGAGAGAGTGCGCAACGAGTGAAAGATGCATACAGTTTATATAGCATTTTGTCAATTCAACAATATTTCATCATACATTGGGGAGGGGCTCTGGCAGGAGAGATAAGCTTTCCAAAGGAACTGAAACTTGTCAATCACTAATGGATCGAACCAGGGCTCACTCACCAAAAAGGGGAAGCGGGGAAACTTGTCCACAACACATGGACGAGAATTGGGGAACTTGATTATAAAAGGAAGGAGGTTAAACAGGAATTTGTCCATTGCCCTGTACTTGGCACCTAGCCCCCCTTCTGGAGTACAGTCCTTGGGTGACCTTAGATGTCATTCATATAGCAGGCAGAGGACATGACCTAACCCATATCACCCAGACCTTACTTCAGCATTTCTAAGGTCATGGATGTTGAAACATCATTATGGAAACAATAGAATGTGCTGATAGACAAGTTTCTAAGCTAAAATACATTTTTATAGGAACTGCTGCAAGTGCACACAGAGGTTATAAGCAAAAACACATCATCCCGGGAACTGTTGCAATTTATGTGCCCATATGAGGTAAAATATAAAGTTTGCACTAATAAGACAATGGTAACCTACCCTAATAGTAAGTTTACCATTACAGTGCTGACATCTGCTGGTGTTACGCTGATACTGCAAATTGTATTTACCTTTGTCTATTCACTTTTGTTTTACCCAAAGAGACAGGAAAGATCAGCAGAGAGGGCAAATCCGACAAAAGAAAAGATAAAGTGCAGCATTTTAATTATTTATAAATCTTGTCTTTTTAATGTGCACCCTCTAAACTCTGATATTTACTGTAGACTGTTTTGAGATATGCAGAGCAGCCATTCATCTTCAACTGTAAATCAAGACAGTGTAGTATAAGACTAATTGTTTTATGATTTTCAATTGCAAAGTGCATTATTCCTTATAGTTGGCACATTTCTTGTCTACTCCACAGAAAAGTGGTGCGGCGAGCCAGCCTGTCAGATAGACACAACCTGTGCCGCAAAGAGTACGAGACGGAGGCCATCGTGTGGAGGGGGGGGAGGGAGGGGCAGGAGGAGAAAGAGAAGGAGTCGGATCAGGAGAACAACCAAGTGATTAAAGTGAGTCGTTTGTTTTTCTATTTCCCTTTGTCTTTGTTTTTAGAATGAGATAAACCTATGCATAGTTATATTTGTTACATAGCATTTGAGAATGTATCTTGTGTTTTCTGGTACTTCTGTTGTCTGATGGGGTATGTTTTAACTTCCTGGATCTAACTTGCTGACCTGACATGACCTAGATATTTAAAGTGAATCTAGAAAAACTGAAATATTATCTCTCCCACACATCAGGAGTGTAACATCAGATTTCTGTAGAAATGTGTCAGAGTTTCCTTCAAAATTGTCACACAGGAAGAAACCCACAATGGAAAATACATCTGCAACACAATCCTCCAGTGATACAAGACTCAAAAGACAAGAACGCAACAGAGTTACATAGTTTCTGAGTATTGCAGGGGCATTTTCTCTACTGGAAAGAAATATCTGTCTTCCTCTAATTCTAATCTCTAGTGTATGATTTAGTTATCATCTGCACACTGCCAGTCTCTCATGAGCAATGGGCTTTAAGAGAAATGATGATCAGAAATGCAAGTACGTTGAGACAGAATGATACATTTCAAGCTTTTGTTAGGAAAAAACCTGCTGGTATATAGCGCTTTTCCAAATACTCAAAGACACTTTACATAAAATCAGAAACAGTACAAAGAAAACAAAAAACATAAACATTGGTCCTAATCCAAGTGCGAGTAAAGTGATTGATTGATCAGAGTTTGAAAGCTATATATACACCAAGTTTCACTGAAGGGAGAATATATATGTTATATGTTAATATATCTTCTTAACATCATTTCTTTTTTAGCCTGTTCCCCAAATCAAAGATATGTCAACCCCATGCATGGCCTTTTTGAATAAATTAAAAGAGAAACCTCAGATTACAGAGACCTGTCTGATGTCCTGCAGGTGAAGCCAGTCGTAGCTGTGGAGCTGCCGGACAAGCCCAAGATGCCCACCATCCTCAAAGACAGCAGCAAACAGAACGGGCTCATCTCCACGACGACGTCCACGCCGCCGCAACCGCCCTCCAATGGCAACATGGCGTCTCCTGAACCCTCCTCTCAGGAGGACGGCCCCAGAGAGCGCTCTCAGACTCTGTCAGAGCTCAAGAAGCAGAGGGCCGCCGCCAAACTGTTGAGTCATCCCTTGTTCAACGGTCACCTAGGTAACGGCTCCACAGACTCCTTCACTGACGCCAAAAACAACTCAGAGGACCCCCGCATGCCGCTGGTCTCCTCCAATGGCAACGCGGTTTACTACACACCGGCCAGCGGGGACCCGCCCCTCCTCAAACTGAAACAGCCAATAGAGGAAGAGCAACCCAAGGTGCGGACCTGCTGCTGTGTGTCATAGCAACCTGGTCATGTGACTGTTGACAGATCAGGAATGGTTTGCACAAAAAAGTGAGGAATGGGCTATAGAAAGAAGGAAGGAAGGAAGGAAGGAAGGAGAGAGGGAGTATCCTATTAACATCCTTCTCCTCCCCTCCTTTAAACGTCTCCCAGAGAAAATGGCTGGCCTGCAGAGAGTTTAGAGACCTATCCTTGTCCCTCCCTGCCGTCATGTGACTCCCGCTACAATTGGAGACATCTTTCCCCAAAGCAGGCATGTTGTGTAGCACAGAGGACGAAAGGAGCCGAGTAGTGCTACTGGTTTTCTTCCAGGTGTCACTTGGATTAAAATTCCTTACGGAGTCTCTCTAAAAGACAAAAAGACAGAAAGAGTGTGGCCCTGCTGTCCCCTGTGGACCTTTTAGGATTCAAAGTGTAAACAGGTTTTTTCACCGGGAAGTTTCAAAGATTTTAAATCAGAAAACAAGAGAAGATCTCCAGGTACACGGTGCATGATCTGCCCTCTGAGATGAAGAATATGTTTCCCCCCCTGAATACGGATGGTTATCATGTCATCAAACATTATCTTCAAGAAGAACTTGCATTGTTGTCAAACTATAATGTTCTCCTTTTTTGTCATATTTTTGTTCAAAAGGCCATCACAGGACGGTCCAGATGTATCGCAGTACATTATGTTGTTGTACAACATATCAAACAGTGAAACGCAGCAAAACGAGATCTGTGAAGTCTCTTTCAAATATCTGTCATGTTAAAGTGCTGCCTGCATAAGTAAAGGGAAGGAATGCCATAAAACAGTATTACATATTCAGGAAGTGTACTCCTGCAGCGAGGGATAACATGTCAGAGTTAAGTTGTGCACTTTTCTACTGTCACTCTACTTCACCTCACCGTCCTCTCATATCAAACCTGAACTGACTGGTCATGCTCTGTTTGATGCTTAACCCACTTTGTGCTCAGATCATTTAAGTAAACATGGTTAAAGTGGCTGTAAATGACTTTATTTATGAAATTAATGTAATGTGTAGAGAAAACAAACATTATGGTTCCTAAAGTTGAGTGTATTTATTATCTGGATGGTGTGTGGAGAGCATGAATGCGATGTGAGATGAGCTGGAGGACGTTCAGCGAAGCACTTTCTGACATGGAAAATCAAACTGATAGAAGTAAGCCAGTGTTACTGTCTGCTTTATGAACAGATTACACAAACAAGCCATCCTATCAGGAAGGCTTTCATAATGTGTCACTACAAATAACAGTGTTATTTGTTTATGTTTTAGGTTGTGTCTTCTGGTGGCCATTGTGTGGCTTTATCTTCTCCCAGTCACTGTATTGTTTTATTAACTGAAGTTGTAAATGTTGTGTATTGAATTACTGTAAGTATAGTATGTTCTGAAAACACACATGGAATTGTATGCTTGCCTCAGTATTTATTTTTCACAAGATGGATTTTATATGTAGCACACCATTATGTCAGGTGTCCTTGAATGCATCATGGGTTCAACATAACATACAAAAACAAGTACTAAAAGTAGCTAATCCGCCTAATTAAAGGAATAGTGAGACCTTTTGGGAAATGTTATTTTTTGCAGAAGGTTAGATAAGAAGATCAATAGCACTGTCATGTCTTATTTAACCTTTATTTAACCAGGAAAGTCTCATTGAGAATCAAAATCTCTTCTGCAAGAGAGTCCTTGCCAAGATAGGCAGCAGCACAGTGAAAGAGCACATATTAAAAACAATAACAGAAAACAGAGAACATACGGGCACACCAGGAACATCATTATACAAATCATCAAGAGACAGAGTGCTTCTCGGTCACTGAGCAGCACTTACTGTAGAGAGACCAGCTCCCTAAGATTTGTCCACGTTGCAGCTTGTTCCAATCAAATGGAGCAGTGTAACTAAACACCCTTTTCCCACCTCGGTGTGGACTTTTGGGACAGGGGGTTAAAACATGTCCAAAAATATGTAACTGGAGCTAGCAGCTGGTTAGCTTAGCTTAGAAACAGCTAGCCTGGCTCTATTCAAAAGAAAACCTGCCCCTCAATTATTTTCTTGGCCAGGTATTTTGGTTAATTGACTAATGCGGCACATAAGCGAACTGGGACAACAACCTGTTTTGGTTGTGTTTTTTTTACAGATTAGTCAAACAATAAATAAAGCATTACAGTACCCTTTTCAAAGCAGACAGGTTGACTACTCGTAGCAAGAAACGCACAGGCAGAACTTCAGCTCACCTCTGTGACTCATACTCAGGCCAGTATGTATGATACCAAACCACCGTAATCTTACACCCAATAGTATACTGTTGCCCATAAAGTTGGAATAAATAATTGTTTACCTCATGATAGTATTGTGTGTATAAATTGGAATAAAAAGAGGTATGTCTCTGAAAACTAAATCATTCCAACTTTATGAGCAACAGTGTATTTATTACTCAATGGCTTTTCCTGTTGTGAAATCACGAGTGTTGACTAGTTGTTGTTTTGTTTTTTTCCTTTTTTTCAATGCCACTGGTTTAAGCTTTTTATTTAAGAAACTTGAGTGTTGTCAATCTCCTAATCTAAGTCTCTGCAAAAAAGCAAATAATCATATTTCCCAAAATGTTCCGTAGTCTTTGCATCTAAAAACAGCTCATCTAATCTGCTTGTGAGTGCCAAATAGTCTTCCATGAGTTGAAAATGAACAAATATGGGAATTTAAAAACCCTGGTGCAAGGCTTTCTTCGTCCTAACAGATGTGTTTCTCCTTAAGTCCAACTCCTTTTAACATGTGATTACCCACAATGCCACTAACGCTTTACCCCTGCCACATCAACTGTACAGTGTCAAATATTTGTACAGATGCGTTTGTAAATATGTTTGTATTATTGTTACCATAAACTGCTTTTACATGTTATTGTTGTCACTGTGGACCCCCCCCCCCCCTCAGTATTCTAGAAAAATGTCAAATATCGATCCTTACATTCCACTGCGTCAAGGTTTCACTCCCATTATGTTCCTTCTTGCTTTTCCTTTGACCAGCATCTGCGGTAATTTTTCTGCAACGGTCAGGTTTTGTACTCAATTAAAGGAAGTACACATCAAGTCACAGTCGGGGTGATTCCTCTATCACGTATTTTGGATCCTTATTTTTTTTATTAAGGAATGTCTTTGACATATTGATATGAGTCAGCCGAAATTCACTGAAGTTAGTCCAGTTCATGATTATTCTTCCTGTGAAATCCATTCCTCAAATGTCAGTTCTGCTTCCTTGCTAACAACATAGAAATCATATTAAATTGTCATTTTGAACTACGACCTGGTCAGTATTAGTCACAAAGGCACTGTCAGCTGTTATAAAGATACCCTGTGTTCTCATGGTAGATCAATGCTTGTGTTTGTCTGCAAGTCTTGTTGTCTATAATGATAAGATTATAAAGTCAAAATACTACTGATTTTGTAATTACTGGAATATATTGATGGTTTCATTAACATATTTTGAATAAATTGTATATTTTGAGAATTTTATATGGTCTCTTCTGAAGGAGTGAAGGTGTTATGTTTCTTAATTGTTCAGTCAGAATGTTCCCTGCAGGCCTGAAAACAAACAGGGGACATTCATATAGAAATCAATGGCCCCTTCCACACTTCCTGTCCCACTTTGCTGTTACCCTAATCAGACCACACCCATCTTTGTACTCAGTCTTCATTTACCTGTAAGGTATCATGACTGCATCTTAAATGGGTGAAACGCAAGTTTGGTCACAAAATCTGTCCAGAGACATACAAATAATTAGCAAAGTATTTGCCTCGGTGGTAGGTCCTGCTACAGTAGGTGGAGCAAAAAAACAGACGATAGCAGTGTCGCTAACGGTTGGTACCATTTTATAGTATCATAAAATGTAGTGTTCGCGACTCAAAGTCTGTCCACATAAATATAACAACACTATCTCCTTTGCCCGCCTTGCTAGGACTATGCAGTCTTTGTATTGGATTGTGAACACAACTACACCTCTGCCTGGTTGCGACATTAATCTAATTTTATAGCATCACCATTATTTACTTGAAAGCGGTTTTGAGAAACAGGATTGCTAAAATCAGATGAATACTGTGTGCAGCTCACGTTTGCATGGCACATAAAGGTGACTAACAATTTATTTGAACCAGACGTGTGCTTCCTCTGCCCTGCTCCTGCAGCTGAACACAGGCCGCGCTGCAGTGTCCTTGAGCTCACAGCTGTCAGGGTCTTGGCCCAGCATCAACTGTTCCTTCAATGATGCTCTGTGTTGTCTCTTTTCCTCTGCGTCTGAACTTCCTCTGATTCACTGGCTGCAGGGTCAGCAGGGTCAATATGTGTACAGGCTGCACCCAGGCAGTCATTTTTCAGACACATACTGTAACAGTCAGAGAGTAAAGAAGAGAGTTTGGAAATGTATAATATCTGTGTTTCTAAAAGGGCCACAATTTTGATATTTAACATTCTGTACTTTCTCCACTTTTAGTCTGTCTTCCTTGACAGCTCACATGCAAACAGCAGCCATTGGCTAACACAAGTGCTTACTCATCCTTTTCATTTGTGTTGATTTTAAAGGAGTACCCTTTTAGCACTGTCAGTCTTTTATGGAGAAGCTTATCAGGACATTATATTGGCTGGTAAAACATCACTAATATGTCAGCTCAAAACACATTAACTAATTTGTCAAACAAAGTAACAGTCCTCAATGTGTCTTGAGCAAATGAATCACTCTTTCATCTGAAGCTCCCACAGTATGTCTAAGGCATATAGACAGAGAGGAAGACAATGACGCTGAAAGCACATGATCCTTGCTGCATCGACCTCCTCTGCGTGGCCTGGCTTTTGCTATTGTGCCGGAGCTACAGTGAGTCCCGGCCAGCTGGCTCCGGGCCCAGTCCTTCAGTCCTCTCCACCGAAGGGTGAAGTGGATCAGTGCCAGAAAGAGCATACAGATGCATACTGGCCACTCAGCTGGACACAGAAATGGAGGAAGGATGATGGACGGCACTGAGGAGCAGTGGGGAGAGTGGAAGTAGGAAAATAAAGTGATGCCAGGAGTTGCTTAGACTCTGACGGCCATGATGGAGAGATGGGTGGAAAAAAGAGATGTCTGCACTGAAGAAATAAAGATGGCTGGCCTGAAAGAGGGCCTGCTCAGGGAGGAGGCCACGGATATTGACCATCCTGCCAGCTTGTTAGGAGATGGATGGAGGAGCTGAACAAAAAGAAAGAAAGGATGGAGGGATGGCTCAATGAGTCAGGACTTCTTCCTCGTTCCCAGGCTCTGTTGCACTTCACTGGGCTCCAGTGTTCTCACTGACCTGAATTAAAGATGACCAAGTAGTGAGCCAGTGTCTGTCTGCTGATACAAGTATATCAACCGAGGGAATCAGCATTCAGTTTCTCAGTCTTAGACATTGAACACTGTTTCAGTGTTATAGCTAAAACATTTATGCTGAATTATATAACAGAATCATATTTCTTTATTATCTAAAGTAGCAGCAAGTACAATCTCAGTCTGTTCGGCTCAAGCTAGATATCTCAAGAGCTTCTGGATGAAAGCAATACAATTATATACAGATCTATAGCCTATGTTGCTTATCTGGTGATGCCCTTACTTTTCATCCAGCGTCATCAGGTCGAAGTTAAAATGTTATCAATTAAAGTTTTTGAGTTATTGCCTCAGCTGTACTTTGTGTTCAGTGTCAGTAAGGACATGCTAACACACTTAACTAAGATGATGGTCATGGTTTACATTTTAACTTCTGAATGTAGGCACATTTGCATAGTCATCGTGAACGTGCAAACATTGTGATATTAGCATTTAGCTCAAAACATCACTGTAAGTTCAACTTGTTTCGACGGCAAATGTCCCAAATAAATAAGTCTTTGTTGGTGTTCATGACAGCACAGTAACTTTGTGTTTGCCCTGACTTCACTTTATTTTCCATTGTATTCTCTCTGACCATACTGTCATTGTCTGTTATCATCACTGATAAGAAACCCTTCTTTCTGACAGTTGGAGTATCAGTACCTCTGACTGCTACTCGGATATATTTATGTCTCTTTTTAACATGTCCCATTCTGGAAAATTCACGTTCTGATCTTAAAACTAATAAAAGGATACTTTGCCAAACCCCAAATACGAAGAGAGGCTTTTGAGATGAACAGTTATTTTAAATCATCCCACATGTTGAACTTGTGTCTTTACCGAGGAAATGTCAGAGGCTCCGTTTCCGCGCCGACTGTGAGCCGTTTGTGGTGGCAGCCTGCCAAACATCCGCCCTCTTCTTTATCTCTCCTCCTACTCACCCTCACTGCTTTTTCTCTGCCTTTCACTCTCTCTGTGTGGGTACATGAACTGTACTGTCTGTTTAGGAGAGTTGTAAAGGCCAAAGCAAATAATGACTCTTATTTCTGAAAGCAGGTAATGTTTATCACATTATGCAACAATTATCACAGATAAAACCCTATATTTAAGGTAATATGGCAAAATTATTTCACATTGAGGCAAGGCAAAGTTTCTGATCTTCTACTTTCCACCACTTCCTGTTCAGGTTAGGCTTTTGTTTGCACTTTTGCATATCTTGTAACCTTACATCACCAACATAAAAGTTACTAATGTATTACTGCTAATGTAAAACATTGTTCAAGTACTATACTTAAGTACAATTTTAAGTTTACTTTACTTGACTATTTACTTGATTTCTTTATATTTAACTTCTAGGCTTCAAGGTTTACATTGTGTATGCATTATATCTTGTTTTTTCAATGTAAAATGTTATTAACTAACTAACTATAACTTGTTGATATATGTGCTTGCTGTTGGTTGCACTGCCTTATCTCCTAATAACAGTGACACCCAAAAACACTGATTAGAGCTAACAAGAAGTAGGATATTCTGTAAATCCTAATTTTGCAGAGGTTTTAGTAGTTACATCAGGACGCACATGTATTTAAGTTTTTGACTTTTTCCATTGACTGTTTAGGTGTTGATTTTGGTATATGACATTTTTAGCTTTTGTTTGTTTGAATTTTGATGTTATTTTTGTGTTGACACTTTGACCCCCATCCTTGCCCGTTTTTCTTACTGTTAAATCAGCATGTTTGAATGTAAGCTACTTTGCATTTTGATGTGTGGTTCAATGAGTTCAGATAGTACAACTGGAGTAACATTCCTGCTCTTGACATAAAGAATAATCCGAAAGAAGCATGTAGGAATGTAACAAAACAGATCACATTAACAATAGTTAGTCAGCAGCCTGAACCTGTGGAGTGTTGAAGTCATGTAAACATTACTTGAGTCTTTGAACACACATTCATTAGGCTTTTACACATATAGCTTCCCAAGAGACGTTTCATGATAAACTGGATTGTTAGAGTTGCTAACACGTTTACACCTTTAAATGCCCCCTCCCTCCACGCGAGTTTCGCTTTGTGCGGTTGCGCGTCAGCTCTCATTGGCTGTCGGTGATAATCGGTCAACAAGAGGACCGGAGGGAAGGAGGCAGGAGGGCACAGGGCAGTATGTGTACAGCTACTTAGCCTACTCATAATTAGTTGTTCAAAACGATTCACCCGCTTAATTTCACATTGACCCGAGACACTGAATTGTTTTGTGGCGGTCGTTGACAATGTTGTTGTGTCGCACGGCGAGCCTGTCTGCCCTGGATCCGGCTTTCAAGTCCACGGGCTCGTTTCTAGCGCGAGTCAAAGCAAACAGACTGAGGGACGTCACTGTGACATTACGCAAGGGTTACACGTTTCAGCGGTACCGGTGTTTCTGTAGCTCCGTCCCGGGTGTCAATGCAACTCTTGAGCTCCTGGGGAAACCACAACAACAACACAGCCCTGACCGGGGACCTGTCCAGCACCGGGACTCACCGTGTGCTCCACACCGGCGACACTTCGACCGGGTGGCTACTATGGCTGTGAATCTCTCCGAATGCGCGCAAAGTAAACGCGGTAATGTCGATATTATCGCGCGTGCAAACAGGCTGAGCAGAGGGGATCTGGGTAATGGTTTGTTTACAGGTTACTGGGGGGTTTCAAGTCGACTCTGCTCCACAGGGACAATGCAGACCCGATCCTTTTCCACGAAGAAGATCGAAGCCGAAGAGGAGCACACAGCTAACAACAAAGAGGTAATTTAAACTGTTAAACTCAAGTGTTTGTCTAACCCCGGTGACCAGTTAATAAGAGCGCGCGGGTCCCAGTCTGTGTCCACACAGTGTTCAACTGGTGGGGGAAACCACTATAATGTCCCAGTGTTGCCCTGGTTGAACTCTAAACCATGAAATATGCAATAACCTGCCTGCCTGCCTACCCGGGCCTCTTCAGTGACAGCTATCCTGTGAGCATGCAGCAGGCGTGTTATACAACCCTGCATGACGCCACAGCTGTGGGCTGTCTACATGTGCAGGTGACTCACAGATTCCATGCATAATTGACACGTTTTCACAACTTATATCAGTAGCAGAATAGTTATTTATGGAGTTCAGAGAGCACATGCTGACTCACTGTTCAACAGGCTCACAGAAGTATGACTCTTCAAACTGGACAGGAAACTGGATCTGGCTCATTTTTTTATTGAGAGTTATAGTATATTAAGTGAGTTTTGGCATGTGCTCTTCTGCAACACTACTTCACTGTGTATACTCTTCAGTGTTATGCAGGGTTAGAGTTTGAGTCATGCTCTGAATTACACAAGGATTATGTAAGGTAATACACATGGTTTAGATTCTACACCCTGCATTAGAGATGTCCCGATCCGATCACGTGATTGGGGATCGGAGCCGATCACGTGATCGGAATCGGGAGAAAAAAATCGGGGATCGGGATTTTTGTATTTATTTTTTTATCAATTTTTATTTATTTTTTTATTTAATGTTACAAAACTAAAATGACCATGTTCACGTCTTAAAGTCATCCTGAGGCCTTAGTTTTGGTTTAAAATTACACAACATCATGTATGTGTTGCTTCTTTTGGGCTTGTTTTCATAGACATGGTTGCTTATTCCTCTCAAATCTGGCAACAGAGTGGGCGCAGTGTCTAATAGTAGCAGTAAGCTAACGAGAGGCTACGTTCAGCTGGTGACTCGGGAGTCGGGACAGAGAAAATGTCAGGAGTTTGGAAGTATTATAAAATGTAAAGCGAAGGCAGTGTAACAGCCAGATGCAATGTTTGCAAGGCGGAGGTTCCGCGTGGTGGAAAGAACAGAGCTACGTTCAACACGACCAATCTAATACGCCACCTGAGAAACAAACACCAACAACAACACGACGAGTACACAACGGCAACTCAGGTAACG
The DNA here is from genome assembly GCF_902827115.2 of Pseudochaenichthys georgianus. Classification (NCBI taxonomy): domain Eukaryota; kingdom Metazoa; phylum Chordata; class Actinopteri; order Perciformes; family Channichthyidae; genus Pseudochaenichthys; species Pseudochaenichthys georgianus. The sequence continues at coordinate 24,918,468 of NC_047507.1, read as the reverse complement.
GCACTGAAACAACCGACACTTTCAGAGACTTTTAAAAGGAAAGAGAATCTGCCCCAGAACAGTGAAAAGGCCAAAGAAATAACAGCCAAGATAGCTGAATTCATCGCGTTGGATGGCCAGCCGTTATCTGTTACCTTTGTTTTCTCTTAATGCATTGCATAAAGATCGGATCGGGAAAAATCGGTATCGGCAGATTGTCAAAATCAAATGATCGGAATCGGATCGGGAGCAACAAAAGGTGATCATCCCTACCCTGCATGCAGCCTTGAGAGTGTCCTAAGGCAGTGTTGGTCTGAGCTAAAGGCTAACATTCTCACAGTTACAATGCTAACATGCTGATATTTAACAGGTTTCATGTTTGCTATATTCACCCTCACCTTTCACATGCCAACAGTTGCTAGGAAAAAGTGCAGATGCAGTGCATCACATTTCTTGGGACATTTCAGTCTTCACCAGTGTCTAACAGTGTGGCTTGCGTCTAAAACTCTGATGTTTACTTATATTTGATTAAAAAAGCCTTAAAGAGCCTGTGACACCATCCCAACAACTGTTGTGCAATGAAATATTGGGCTACTAGTAATCTCGAACCGTCAGTTTAAAAAAGAAAAAGCGATACCGTTTCGTTAAATATCAATAATTTCGAACATCGCGGGGAAATTCCTTCACTCATTTTGAAGTTTTGGGGGAAGCCGGAAGTGACGTCAATGCGGGAACGCTTCGAGAGCCAAACACGGACAAAGTGTGTTGTGTCATGCGTAGAAATGGTGAATTACTGAGTTTAGGCACGTTAATAACGTTTTAATGAAGTTGACTACAGTATATTCATATGTGTCAGTGCTTTCATGTCAATTCGGCGACATAAACATAAATGATCGTGGTAAAGATGATGATTACATTAGGATTAAAAATCGGGAGTGAGAGCTGCTGAATTTCCTCCCGTCGGATGTGATATAAAAACAAATCGATTATTTTTGTGGTTATAAACTCAAGTGGATGAAACTACATTTATTAGTGCTTTCATGTCAATTCGGCGAACATATGATACATTAAATGATGAGTGAGGATGATGATTAAAAATCGTTTGTTTGAGCCGGTCTGCATTTACTGATGAGAAAACAAACCGATGCTTTTTGTAGTTGTAGTACACCAACAACATGGATTAAACGTGTGGTTTTTTACCACAATGTTGGGGAAATTAATGGATAAAATGCACGGATTATTATTATTATTCCCACTCCGATCGGGACACTAGGTCCACCGTTTCCCCGCAGCGAGGCTCCCCCCGTTGACAGTTTACGTGGGCTGGGTGCAGTGGCGGACTGGCCATCGGGACGAATCCCGATGGGCCGGTACCGAAGTGGGCCGGTCGGATAAGTAACTAGCACATCCCCCATAGGCGGCGCGTGAGGCTCAGGTTTGAGAAGGCTAAATAACTTCTTTTACCTGACGCTGCCCGCCTCCGGCGTCTATAGAAAAGAGATCCACTCAGTGTGCGGAGTTTAAATCTCTCAAGTCATATTACAGGATAAAGAAAATACAGTTTAAACTGCCGTATGCAGAGAAGACGCCGACGTGTCGCACTTATCATTCATATTACATCATCAATCAGATCATCGATCATATAATATCATAATATATCATATATTTCCTTATCTGAGTCAGCTTGCAGCCTCATCTGGCCGTGCAACACTCATAGTGTCACAGACTGGATGCAGAAGTATTATTTAACACATTATGTTGACGAAACACTCGAGACAAATGTAATTAAAGTCAGATCCACTCGTGTCTTAGACGTGAACGCGCTCTCAGCTGGAGAGAGAAACCCTGGCTTGATTTACCGAGTTGATAACCAGCGTCGTAGGACCGCTTAGCGAGATCTCGTTTGTTAGTTTGTTGTTAGTTTGTTTGTTACTCAAACATATCCAGGGTCTGTTGAACTGGCTTCGTAGTACAGGGCACAGGTGGCTAGCAGCGCTAATGTCAAAGACACAGACATTATACATTATATTTGTATTTTACATCCCCCGCTCCCCCCGTTGACAATTTACTAGCGGTACCGAAGTGGGCCGGTCGAGAGTCCCGGGATGATTTGTAGTCCCATTCCACCACTGGCTACATGACCATATGATCGCCCATATTGACGCACCTCATTCCTAAACTTCTAACAGATACAACATAAACCGATCCTTCAGCCTCATATGAGCTCTCAGACACGTTCAACATTAACCTGTCATCGCTGTCTGAGCTTGCTGCTGTGTGCGCCATCGTGCGTTTACATCTGACTGTATATATATAAAGGTTTACATGCAGATGCTGGGATCCTGGACGGTGCAGCTGGAGCGCTGTGCCCGCAATGACGTCACCCATCATTTGGCGGGACTTGAAGAATCCGCGAGAAGATCCAGAAAATTGTCAACATTGAAGGCAGATTAATGGTTATCAAAGTACAAATATCCAAAATCAGTTCAGTAACGGTTCGGTTTTCAAGGGGACAATATGTACTCAAATTGATGGGTTTGGATGATGGGGGAAAACCGTGTCACAGGCTCTTTAAGATTAAATATGTTGTCACAAAAAGGGAACATGTGATTTAGGACTAGACATACAGTATCTACATTTGCTGCTTACTGTAGGCATCATATAATTGTGGACACTGGCTGACATTTAACAAGAATTGCGGAGATAGGAAAGGGATTCAACAGACTTGATGTGCAACATTGGCCTGGTTTCCCTTTTTAATGAGACTATAAATTAGACAGTTCTGTTGCAGGATGCTGCCATAGTAGACTTTTGCGTTTTAGTTTTAATTTTCTAATCATGACCAGACTCTTTCAGTTTCTTCTTAGCTTCTGTTTCAGCCCTGCACAGGAGGGATTCACCACTTCACCATTTCCCTCCCGCTCTGTCCCTGCATGTGTGTGCATGAGAGTGCGTTTTTGTCTGTTTGCAAAGCACTGTGACTTGGCATGTGTTTTCATGGCCCTGACAAGCTGTTATCAGACACAACAGCGCACTGTTCCCCTCCTATACACCCTCCCTGGCACAACTCCCTTTGGCCGCTCGCTCACATGACCCTCCCTCGCTGCTGCCTGCCTTTACTTTTAGCTCGGCCTGACCCGCCTCTGAAAGGCAAAGGCCTGCTCCCTCGCCCACTCTCTGGTCTTTCTATTGTCCATTGTGGGCTTACAAGTGAATACGTCACCGAGACTGGCTTCATTAAAATGTAGCAAGACGAATTGCCTTGAAGAGAAAGATCAGATTGTTTTTCTCCTCTTCCCTTCTTCTTCATCCTCTTTGCTTTCATTGTTTCATGTCCTCCTGGTAAATAGTCTGAGTCAGGCCCTCAAAGGAAGCTGAATGTTAACACAGGGAAAAGGCATAGAAGGCTGATAATGAGAGTTACTGTATGTGAGGCAAATGTCCCACATGGCAGTGAACAGGCTGCATCGGCCTTTCACATGCCGATTTGTGATTTTTTTTTTTGTTGCAAACATCTTTGAAGCTACTACATTAGCTTTAATGTTTAAAAGCGGATCATTGAGTCTTCCTTTTCTTCTAGCTGCCCATTTCTGCTAGATGATTTATCAGGACATGTACGCTCAAAGACACATTTTCCATCAGCCTATTACACATCACCATTGGAATTGACCTTCACTTGAGGGTCTGCTATAATATATATATATATATATATATATATATATTCTTTGTCATTACTAAGTTGTCTCAGCTTTGAAGGAACAAAGTCAATATTTAATCTGATAATAGATAAATACAGGCTGGAGATACTTCCTGTTTGCTCAGGGAAGGATTGTGTTTCCTCTCGGCAGAAATTATATTGTTTCAGATTGAATCACTGGACACGATGCCGTGCTGTCAGCTGCCCCTTTTACGGTTTCAATTTCCATTTTAACAGCCCTCATCATCAAAACGAAATGGTAGGCAATAAAGCTGAAATTATTATTCCTTCAGTATCCTTACTCATAATTGAAACCTATAATGAACCCCGTACGGGCTCAGTAAAAGAGTTTTTGTTGTAATGGAGTTTCGACAGCTGCATGATCAGGGATGACCTTGAACTGGACTGTGGAAATATTCCGTTTTGGCTCAGAATGCAGTCTCTTGGTGGTGTTTATTTATACTGTGGTCAAGTTTTTCCTGATTGCAGTCATGCTTTTATTGTATCACAGGGCTATGGGTAACTCTGTGGGTTAAAAAGGGAAGGCTTTATCTTACCGATTCAGTTTTTTATTAACTTCCATTGCATTTTATTTTGATTACAAGTAGTTGTTTATGATGAACATATTTACAATAAAGCCCTTTAGTTCTGTGGTGTCCCTAATATCTAATACTCCTAAAAGCCACACACTTTTAAAGAGCTCTAATATGGGGTCCCAGTCACATATGAAATGTCATGGTTCAGAGGGTTTGTATAGCAGTATGCTGCCAGAACAGGTAGAGCTCATAGAACTCAAGAATGCTGCTTTAATCAGGATTTTCCACACCAAGATGTCAGGACACTTTTCCTGAGAAGTCACTATCGTATCAGATCAAAATGGTAATAAGGTTTTCAGGAAGGACATGACATGTTTTTACACATACTTGGTATTTCATTAGACACTCAAATGTAATTCTGAGTCCTGTGTTTCAAGAACTGGAGAAATATGTACATTTTAATGCTGTACTGTCAATTTATACGCTGGCTCTGTATTCATCCAGACAGGATGTACAGTCTGCTTCCTGTAGCAGTGGGGATAGATTCTCATTCCATTGTGGGCTTACAAGATTCTCATTCCTCCTCTTGTTTCATATTTCATGTTGTCCTTGTTGTCCCACGGGTCAGTCATGTTGTCCTTATCACTCCCTCTAACTCTGCTCTCTTCTTTTGTTGTATATAAAGAAGGCCCCTACTACTTCCTCATCCACAGAGAAGACTGCGGGGGAGTCGGAGCCAGAGGGAGGAAAACCAAACAAGACCCAGCAGCTGAAGAAAGTCTTCAAGGAGTATGGAGTGGTGGGAGTGTCCTTTCACACCGGGTTGTCCCTCATGTCTCTGGGAATGTTCTACCTCCTTGTATCCAGGTGACAAAACATCAAATAATTGTTTTCTTTTTCTAAAACTAAGAAAACATATTATAGAAATTCTCCTTAGTACCTGGGAAATGAATTGAACCACTGACTGAAGTTAAAGCACACTGAAGGAAAAAGAACAGCAGAAAAGTAATATACAACGCTCCAACGTATTATAAAATCTCTGGCATGCATAAAACATCACTTAGATCTAATACGATCCAGCAGTGTGCAACATCTGAGTGTAACATTTCAAGCTGTGCACGGGAAATGACTGACCCGTGGGATGCTTGTACTCCAAGGAATGCAAAATGTCTGCTGCAGTTTGGCCTAAAATAGAACTTGAAAATGTATTTTCAGTGGGCCACATCATCGTGAGTTTAGCTCAGTGAGATAAAATGTTTGAAACTTCCTTTATCAATCAAATGCTAGGTTCACACAACTATCAGCAAAGCAACACAATTGGAACCCAAGTTGCTGTTAAAGCATTCGTTTACGTATTTAGTTTACCAAATATTACTGGTAACTGGTTCAGGGCAAAAATGTGTTTCTCTCAAACAATTTTAAGACGTCACAGACCAGTAATAGTGAAACAAAAACATATGATTGGTTGACGCTCCACTGCGTCTTTGAATCGCTAAAAGAAGTTGTAGAACTCGTCTTGTGGCACAGAGAGTGCCGTTCTAAGATAGTATCTTCATGTCATCGTCCACTGAAGATTACAAGTAGCCTGCTGCTTCATTGCTAGTAGTGTAACATAGAATTGTGCATTGTGTAACCTCTTCCTATGGTAAAAGACAGTTAAAGGATAAAGCAGCACAGCAAAAACCTAGTTATCAGTCCGGACAGTTTTCAGGCCTTTGTCTGCCTGTCCGGCCACATGCCAGCAGGTCGAATACCAGAGAGACTTAGCAGAGATTATCTGACAGCTCAGACATTTCCTCATAAAGCTGATACTGACCCTTGAACTGATGCCATACTGCGACTGTAACATGCAGAGAGCATTATCACTGTGAGGCCCAGAGGGCATGAGGCCTGCTGATGCAGGGTCCAGAGGAAACAGTTGATAGGGTACAGAAGGACTCTTGTATTTAGCTGACTCAAGTTTGCTGAGTTGAGTTGTTAATGTGTGTGTGAGAGAGGTGTTTTTATTGAGGCCGCTCTAAGCCCTGTGTGAACACATTCTTTACATATTTATTCCCCAGAATAGCTCAGATGAAAAAGCCAGGACTCTACAGAACTGTCTCCCAAAGGCAGTAAAACATGTAGCTTGTTGATACGCTCCTGTTGATTTTCACGCACTTCACATTGCAGTGCTTCTTATGCTAATGTAATCAGATTAAATGGTTTAGAAGGCTGTACGATTAAAAAAAAAAAAAACATTATACAACACTCTGTTACTGAACACAGCTCCCTCTGGTGGAGATGAAGGGGGCTTGCACTTCTAAATCTAAAAGGTACTTTTGAAGTCATTCTTTTTTTTTTTAGACTAATAATCTTTTATTTGATCGACAAATGTCTTTGTGCAGATTTTTTCTCTCAATAAAGAATCATGCAAAAGCAACTTTTTAAATCTCCTGTTAACCCAAGATATGCTCTTAAACTAAAGGATCAATTTGACAATATAAATGTTAGTGTATTTCGACTAAATCATGAATGATTTTTCTTTATTGTTTTGTTTTTTCCTCTGTTGCCTCATGAAAATCCTAATTATAGTCAATAGTATGCCTAATTATTTAGTTGAGGATACTACACACACAGGACGTCCGTCTTGTGTGTGTAGTATGGAGCAGAGTCCTGCATCGGGTCGGGTACCCGCGGGTACCCGACGGGTGACCCGCAAAAAAGGTGATTCGCGGGTGGTATTTTTCCAAACGCTTTTTTCCGGGTTCGGTTCTGGGTAAAACAAAGATGATGCGGGTCGGGTCGCGGGTGTTGCATAATAAATATATTGAAATAATGATAATTTAGTTTAATGTTTAAATCCTCAGACCTCTCCCCCGCGGGACCGTGCATAATCATAACCTCTGCAGCGCATCAATCTGCTGCTGAGCGCGCCACATTCGAAATGGCTGAGGTGAAGCTCTCTAGCGGAGAATACAGCATTTTCAATAACACTTCCTCAAGAGCGAAACCCAGCGTCTGGGAGGCTTTTGGTTCCTAGATGGAGAAAATAACCAACATCCCACGCTTTTTGAGACAAATATGCAACTGCGTGTGTTAATAATTGCACGTTTTCACTGCTCATATATAGGCTATGCGGGTTCGGGTCGGGTCGCGGATCTTGTGCCGACGGGTCGAGTCGGGTTGCGGAACTAATTGGCAATATGTGCGGGTAGCGGGGCGGGTTCGGTATTGCACGTCGCGGGTGTGGGGCGGGAGCGGGTCTTGAAAATCAGACCCGTGCAGGACTCTGGTATGGAGTAGTGAAGAAAAATGTCAAAAGAACATGATTTTTGAGTCATCTCCTAACATGTGATCCCTTTGTGCTTCTAACCAGTCCTCTGTCTTGTCTCTCCTCAGTGGGATGGATATGGGGGCCTTCCTCTGCAAAATGGGCTTCAGCGAGGCGGTGGACCGCTCTAAGATGACTGCCGGGACCAGCACAGTCGTCTTGGCCTACGCCATCCACAAGCTCTTTGCTCCGCTGCGCATCAGCATCACTCTGGTGTCAGTGCCTCTCATCGTGCGCTACTTCAGAAAGACTGGTCTCTTTAAGCCACCCACAACTGCACCCTGAAGCCCCCCCCATCCTCCGTTGTCATTAAAGAACAAACATCCTGACCGTTTAAAGCCATAATTACAACGCCTGAAAATATCCTTACTCATTGCCTACATTTGGAAAAGCCTCATCTTCTCTCAGTCGTGAAGTGAAGTGAAACATTGTCTCCATTAGTTCTAGTTGCAACAGACTCAAGGTGTTTAGTTGTGTTACTGTAGGATTAAAGTGTGACTGCTCTCTAAAAAAATAAACATTTGAAGTCATGTCTCAATGTGTGTGCATTCCAGAAGCAAAGACTGGTACAGCTCAAATATTTATGTATGATCAGGGGTCTTTGAGCGGGGTTGTTTCTAATGCTGTAAGAGGGTCCCTGTGGGGACACGTTAAAAAAGCTCATCTCCCCTGCTAGGTGACTGGCCTTGTTCTGGTGTTGTGTGACTCAGCAGAATCATTCAGGTTCTCTCTCTCTGTCCTACCTCGCTCCTGTCTCTCCTTGTCCCCTCCCTGCTCAGATGCCTACGCTCTGTTTTTATTTCTACTGTTTGCTTCCCTGCTATTTTTCTCCTCAACACCTCTGCTGGCATCCATTGTCTTTCTCCCTTTGCTGTTCCTCTCTCCCCTTTTCCTCTCTGTCTGCGCTCCCTTTTGTTTTTACATTTTATAAATGCCACGGCCCATGCAGTAAAGTAGAGTCCATTCATCTCTGAGTGGAGCTGAATGTCATTATTTGCAAATCTTGGATGAAAAAGTTGGTTTGTGAATGGACTGTATTTAACTATTAAAAAAAAAGTTATCTTTTATAGTTGTTGTCTTTGTGTTATAAAAATACCACCATCAGGAAATAAGGCAGTACAGTTATGACGGCTGTATTTGTGGTTTAAAGCAGTTGTAATCAATGTTCTTATATTACCAATGTAAATGGAATCCCTCGTTTTTAGCACCAGACTTATTTTCTCTGTTCCACTCATCCTTTAGTTTTGTTACCGACGCTAAACTTTACTGTTTAAATTCAGCTTTAGCAGAGTCAGCACCGTTTAAACAAATAGCTCTAAAAACCACTGTACGCTTCCTTCTGAGCACCAAACGGCAGTAAAGTTAAAAACTTGAGCAATTAGCAGCTAAAGAGGCAGATATTCCACTCAGTTACTGATGATTATCTATATTTTGAAGTGACTCAATAAATACTGTGTTGCTTTGTGCTGAAGGAAGATAAACATCTCTTAGAAAATTACAACTCAAGGGTTGAAATTGAAGTAGATTGGTTAACATTCAATGTTTTCAAATGTGTTCTCGTATAATTGTTAGTTTTTCATGCAGAGGACATTTTCCATAGCCAGTTTGATTTGATTTGAACATTTACCTTTTTAGTTTTCAACCCATTGTCATCTGTGAAAAAACATATACAAAATATTATTATGATTTGCTAATTTGCAATTTATTTTCTTAGACTTCCAACAGGCTTTTTTCAGTTTTTTTGGACAATATTTACTATGTTGTCATTGCAGTACGTTTCAACACTGTGCCATTATGTTGCACTTCTCCTTCTCTCCCACACTGGGGAGCTCTTGATCTAAAAACACAGCGCCGCTCTCCCCCATTACTCTGACACAACGCAACAACCGCATCATACAGTTCTCATCTCTCATATGATTGAATATCTTTGTACTCTTAATGTCTTCAAGATGGATAACGGCATTATATCACAAGAAGGAGCATCACTCCTCGTGCGTCCCGCAGTTATGATTAAGTAAAATGCTCTCCAAACTTCTCTAGTGTTGTTCTATCTGACAGATCGGTGTCTACAAAGCAAAGATAAAGTTGGAGTACAAATATTGTGAGATTACTCAAAACATGAAATCATTTGCCAATCTGTTTGTCACAGACAACTGGATGATAATTCAACTTGAAACTAAAAACTCCATCATTAAAAGGTTTAAGCAAAGCACTGTCATGCTGGTGTGCCATGTGTAATTTAGTTACACTGACCAGTTTCTCCATAATAATTCATTATTTCTTTATTACAGCAGGCATGATGCCATTTCTCTCCTCTCTCCATGCACCTTCCTCCTCTCCACTTCTCTACCTCAGCTGGTGTGTTACCCTGAATATATGCACTGTGGAGACGGGAAGATGCCTTGACCTGATCTCCTCTGTGTGCGAGTGTGTGTGTACGTACGTGCGTGTTTCTTGGCCAAAGTAAATAATTCAGGCAGGAGGTTTGTATGGAGAACTAAGAGAGTGCATGGTGGTGTGTGCCAGATATCAACCCGGGTTTTTCAGGAGTGGGAGCTTTGGCAGCACTGTGCATGAAGTGATACAAACCGATCATGCACATGCGCACGCACGCACACACACACACACGCGCACACACACACACACACACACACACACACACACACACACACACACACACACACACACACACACACACACACACACACACACACACACACACACACACACACACACACACACACACACACACACACACACACACACACACACACACACACACACACACACACACACAGAGTAAGAAGGAGAAGCCTGGGCCTCATTAGCCATGATGAGGACAGGGAGCTGCCATCGCCTCTCCATCCCCTGCATGTCCCCCATGGCTAGGAACAAATTGGTGACAGCGCTCCCAGCCACTCTGTCGGCTACCTGCGATGCACTGGGCTCTGTCAGGCTCCTGTCCTTCCACACTGCTGTGCATTTGCACATAGGCCTCGTCACCTTTTGCTCGGCCCAGAACTGAGTCGTACACTTCATCTCGTTGTCCTCGAGTTGTGTGAAGGGCCCCTCACGCAGCGTGATTCGGGGGGGGGGGGGGGGGGGGAGGTGTTCAAGGGGGGTTCAAATCCTTGACTCAGCTCCTGACTTGTGCCCGCTGCAGCTTTTATTAAAATCAGATACACCGTCAGCGTCCCCACACACAGTGAATCCATTATGGCTGTATATTCAGACACGGGCTGCGCCTGTGACTCCAGAGTTGGAAGGCATGTTTGTGTAGCGGCTGCAAAGTGCTGATGCATGCAGGCAGGGGCGGCGGGTACTGTAGGCTAGGGAAGGCTAAGCCTTCCCAAATATGTGTGTCACTGCATCCTGGTAAAATAAAAATATAGCCTAATGTATAATGTTTGTGTCTTTGACATTAGCGCTGCTATGCAGCCACCTGTGCCCTGTAGGCCTACTACGAAGCCAGTTCAACAGACCCTGGATATGTTTGAGTTATCTTAACTAACCCTAACAAACGAGATCTCACTAAGGCTAAACGGTCCTACACGCTGGTTATCAACTCGGTAAATCAAGCCAGGGGTTCTCTCTCCAGCTGAGAGCGCGTTCACGTGAAAGGGGTGGGATTAGCTACATTTGACCAATCACAAACAGGGACAAGTATAGCCTACTGACAGCGCAGTGTCATACTTCATTCATGAAAAGTAAACTAATATTAGACAAATATGAACTTTAAACATCCATGACTTTAACATATAATCCAGGATACAGCACATAGTTGCACCTGCAAGGAGAATATAGAACAACTGGTTAAAACATAACTACCGAGTGTTTGAAAGCGTACAACAGTTTTATGATACTGCCCCATCTAAGACACGAGTGGATCTGACTTTAATGACATTTGAGTTTAGTGTTTTCGTCAACTTAATGTGTTGCTTAAAATAATACGTCTGCATACAGTATATGTCACAATGTAAGTGTTGCACGGCCAGATACGGCTCGAGAAGCTGACTCAGATAAGGAAATAGTGTGATATGATCGATTATCTGATTGATGATGTGATATCAGTGTGATATGAATGATAAGTGCGACACGTCGGCGTATTCTCTGCATACGGCAGTTTAAACTGTATTTCCTTTATCCTGTAATATGACTTGAGAGATTTAAACTCCGCACACTGAGCTCTGAATGGTCAGCAGGCGGTGCTTTCACTGAGTTGATCTCTTTTCTATAGACGCCGGACGCGGGCAGCGGCAGGTAAAAAAAAGTGATTTAGCCTTCCCAAACCTGAGCCTCACGCGCCGCCTATGCATGCAGGGATATATAAACATATGGCAAAAGCACATGTGATGTTGCCATATGTGTGCACACAGACCTCACAGACACACTCCCAAGCTGCCTCCTTCCCCTTGCACTTTCTTTTATTACATTTCCTCATTCTTATTATTTCTTACCATTTCCTCTCCCATCATTTCTGCACTAGCTCATTATCTCCCCTAATTACCCCCCCACCCCCCATCTTCCCCTCTCCTGACCCGCTCAGTACACCTGTTGGTCCTCCAAAGTGTCAACGTCTAGACCCAAAAGCATATCTACTGCCAAACTCACGGGTTCAAAGCCATCTTGTGAATTTATTTTGATGGGAAGGAGTGTCATAAAGTTTTAATCATTCACGCTGCGAACACAATCACACTTAATGTGTTTTTTGGCATGCTCTTTATCCTGCGTCTTTTTCTGTTTTCTTTCTGTAAACATTATATATTGTTTGGCCACTCCTTCTCTCCCACTCAGTGTCTCGCTCAAGCATCTTTTTCCTGCGCTATCTCTCCTCTCCTGTCTCCGAGTTAAGTTTAGCAGATGCACCTGATGGCAGCATCATCCTGGAGCACCTGTCAGCTGTCTGCCTTCATCATGGCTCCTCCGCTGCCACAGGGGCCAAGGGGAAGTAAACCTGGAGACAGTCGCTACTATCAACAGCTGCATCTTATTATTTTAAACACCAGTGCCAGTCAATTTCCACCAGAGATGCGTGCATATATTTATGTTTTTGAGTTTGCCACCTCCTCCTCATTGCTCCTCAGGATTCAGAAAATCAGCTGTTAAATGTGAGCAATTATAATAGGGAGGAGAGGTTGAGGAAGAGAGTTTATGTAGCCTGTGACAGAGGGGATGAGGGAGAGGTGGAAGCAGGCAGAAATTGTCAAAGTGTTTTTGGCAGTTGTGGATTATGTTTTTGACTGTCTGTTACTGTAACTTAGCTGAAGGCCTGTCACACACAGGCAGCTGGGGCATTCAGTTCAGCAATACTTCAGATGCAGTGTACTGTGACACTCTTTCAGTCCAATTAAGGATCCGCCTCTTAGTTCAATTGTGGTCGCCATTTTGTTTTCAGTGGAGTCACAATATTGTTTCTAAAAAGTACACAGGCATTACAATATTAATTTGGCTAAATGGCTTATGGGATTTTGTATCTTCTAGAGAAGATTTACTCACAATAAACAAAAAACATATTCAACATGAGATGACAGACTGAATGCAAAATGACACACAAGCAGCCCTCCTAAATCTGATGTTTTGACATGGTTATACTTTTCCAAAATTGGTTGTGCAATTGAGATATTTCAACATTAGAGCTGCAGTGATTGATTTATTAGCCTATCGATAGATAAATATTCACCTCGAAGGTTGATACTTGTCTTTGTTGTATATCATATTACACATCGTACATCCTACATAGTACCTCAAAGAGCATGACATTGACATTAGCAATGTGGAACACAAGCAAGAAAAAATAGTTTTTCAATCTTTTCTTTGGGATGTTTAAGTGTTAAATTGCCATCATACATACTATATATTTATATGTACTATAATAGAACGGGAAAACAGTCTGATTCAAGTAAAACAAAAGTATATATCTTTGCTCTAATGCAGCCTTTTAATACTGGAAATCTAAACAATTTTGCCATATCCAGCATCTTGAACAATTTCTAAGACCATATCATGACATTAATTTAATCTCCTTATACCTCCCTGAGATGTGAGTTGTTTAAATATTTGATTATCATCTATTTATGTTCTATATTTAATTATTATTCAACATCATTATCTTCCTATTTGACTGGGGGGGAAATATGTCGTGTCACAGTGATTAAAGCATAGTGGCTGCTTCGTGTAGCCAGTTCAAATGACCTTTCAAAAGGTCATTTCAAAAGGTCATTTGAGCTGAACTGAATTTTAACCCTTAGGATTTAAATAAAAAAAGCAGTTAACAATTGCCTCAACACTGCAATAATGACAAGCAATAATCTAACTCACAGTAAAACCAGCTATAATCCTAAATGTGGAAGTTCCTTGCGTGGTATACAACATTATTCCAAAGTCACATGGCCGAGATGATCAGTCATAATCAGTGTGTGTGCTCTTTGGGAGTGAAGTGAACTAAAACTACAGCAAGTGCAGAAACAGCGCTGTAAACCACCAATGAGCCGCCATTACCGGTCGAAGTCTGTTTGCCTGTACACACTTCATAATGAATAGATCTCATAAATCCTCCTTAAACGATTCCTCCTTAAATGATTCCCACAGCTCAGACTGTCTGCTCAGACTGTCTGCTCAGTGGAGGGCGCTCATGGATCAAACCATTAACAGGAAACGGGGCCGGGGTGGGGGGCGGAGGGCACCACGCTCGGGCCCCAGATCAGCACTCCGCCCCACCCCACCACCCTCTGCAGACCTAATGGAAAGCAAGCAAACAGACAGACAATTTCTTTCAATTAGCCCGTACTGGCCGGCCCAATAAATTGTAGTTTGTTCCTCAAGACGTAAGGGCCCTGTTGCATGTCCCGCTGAAAATGAAGACTAATGGGCTATTGTGGAGCTGCTGAGTGCTTGATTTCGTGCCACTACACCCCTCGCCTGCTCCGCATTCCCTTTTTCATCGCCTTCCCTCCTTCCTTGAGCTAACTTGAATCAGTGCTGACCAGGCACAACACGAATGTTTAATACATTTATTCACGACTTGGATTCATTTTCTGTTTTAAGCATTATTCCTGAGTTAGGCGCAGCTATTCATCACAGCTTGACAACAGCTGTGAACGTGACCATCGCTCAGCCTCAGTGTCAGCCGTAGAGAGGAAGACTCCGTCACTCAGCAGCCCACTGAACCGCTTCAGGTCTTTACTTTGTTCCTAATATTTACAGTATGCTTTATTGGTATTTAGAGATTTGATTAAAACATATTTATTTGTTTGCCGGGGCTGTTCAAAATGTTCAGGACAATCTCTGGTCTTGCTATATATGCAAATGACTCACTTTAGAGCACTGTTTGATGAGATAAGTAGCTCAAAAGCTGACATCCGATTTTCGGAAAATCTTCAAAACTTTTGTGAAAACACAAATTTACTCATGTGATCGAATTGTTTTGGTGTTTTAGATTTGCTTACCAAAGTCTTAGGATCACAAAAGCATTGAAATATTTGAATTACACTGTATATAAATGTGTTATTCATGTCTAAAATTAAAAAAATTAAATTCGAATTTTTAGTAAAATAGGGGTTTATCACTCTACTTTCACCACAGCAGGGACTGAGATACATTAGGACTGAATAATGACTTCATATTACATACCAAGGTTCATGTGATGTGTACAAATACAAATTGAGCATTCAACCTTTTTTTCAACCAACAATTTATTATAAATATGTTTTTTTCAACCAACTATTTATATAAATATAAGAAACTGGAAAATCTAACTATTTACAATATTGAACATCAGAACTTTCAACCAACTATTCATTATAAATGTCAGTGTCAAGGTCTTTGTCTGTCTTCCAAGACAGTGGGTCTGGCTGCTGTGGAGTTGGGGGTGATGGTGCTTGGGCTGCTGTGTAGGTGGGGTGTACAAGTGCTATACGAGACCTCCTTGCTGGCTGGGTTGAAGTTGATGGCTAGTGGAGCCTTTGTGCTGAGGTGTATCTTGACCTGGTGGCAGCCGCAGATGGAGGTGGAGGCAGCTGTAGTGATGCTGGTCTGCTGGTCCTTGGTGGTGATGGCTCTGGTGAAGGCCCTTGAGCCACGGTAGATCTTGACCTGGGGGCCAGCACAGATGGATGTTCTGGCTGCTGGATAAACACCGCCTGTGGGCCACTAGGCCCAGACAGCTGTGACACCTCTCTGTAAAACAAATTAAAATGTAGGACAATAATTACAACTAATTTCATTGAAATAAAGTTCAAGTAAAATGTTGCTCAAGCACAAATAACAATGCACACATAAAAAGAAAGTTTGGGAGGTTGGAGAAGGAGTCTCTCTCGATCTCTCTCTCTCTCTCTCTCTCTCTCTCTCTCTCTCTCTCTCACTACATCTGATTACAAAGTCTCATCTGTACAGGACCGGACGGTAAAATAATAACAGACACAAATCAATAGATCTATGACAAAGTCTCATCTGTACAGAACAGTATGATAAAATAATCGATGGCAAAAACATGTCACTGTAAATGTCTCCGTTGTGGGACGAATACATGATTAATTTAATCATCTACACATGTAATCTCACTTTTACACACCAAAATAACGTTAACACAGAGTAAACGTTTGCTAATGGAGAGTCTATTTTGTCCAATAAAAAGTTCATGACTATTGATAAAAAATATATAGGCTATCAATAAACCTATTGTTCATTTTCGCGGTATTCCCCACACATTGCCAGTAGGCCTACACTATTACTGTAATATTTACACTTACTCATGTCCAAATGGATCCTTGTTGTTGTCTTTGTATTCTTCTTCAGAAGAGTCGAAGACTTCAGGTTCTGAGGCTCTATCTTCCCTGCTGCTAGCGAAACAAATCTCTAGCGAAGTCAGCAACTGTAAAGTTTTTTTTAGCCATTTTCTCTGTCTCTCTCTCTCCCTCACAGACGTAAACTGATGGGAGACACGTGGTTTATGTTTTGTTTACTTGGTGGGTAGGTCCTTAGTGATTTCTCGATGTCCATTGGTCATTTCAGACCATGATGGCTGCCGGCCGAGATTTCCTTGACGGACACACGAATCCACCAATCCCACACAGTGTAAAGTCAAGCTGCTTTGAGCGGCCGGAGATACCGCTGGAAAGCTACTCTTCCAGCGATTCCGCGGATATCTGAATCATATTTCTACTCCTTATAATCGAAAATATATGATTAATTACGTAAAATTATGCGCACCTGGACGCGCCGGCGCGTCCACCGACTCCAGAGGGTTAAGTTCTCTGTTTTCTGTGTCACTGCTAAAGGGCTTAATGGTGGTGGAAGAAATATTCAATCTCTTAAAAATAAGTCATATTTGTGCATGCATTCAAAATGTTATTTAAATAAATGTAAAGAGGTTTGTAAGACAAATATGTAATACACGGTTTGTAAACACACTGTAAACAGCTTTAATTACATTTTGTATGTGTTTTTTATTACTGTGATGTAATGTCAGCAATATAACTTCTCCAATGAAGCCCATTCAATATTATTACAACTGTGTTATAATAGATTGTCATAAATTATCTTTTTAAACACCCGTTGACACTTATTGTATGTGTGGTGACACAAACTTAAAACTTAAAAAACCTTAACCGAAAAACTTGTTGAACTTCAAATCATAATCTCAATTTTAACGAGTGACTCCGGCTGTCAAATTAATGTAAAGAAGTGAAAAAGTACAAAACAAGTAGATTATTTCTCTCTAAAACGTACAAGAAAAATGTAAGTTAAGTACTTTGATTCCCACCTCTGAATGAGTAGTTTTAGTTCAAGTGAGATGAAATAACATTAACAAATACTGGTGGGCCCCACAATTCCCTTAGAAAACAGTGACATAATAGTAATGTCAATAACACGAATAAAGATAAATAAATTATTCAGTATACTTCACACCAAATGCTGAAGCATGTGAGATCCTCAGGCTCCCGCTGGTTGATGTGGAGAGAAACCGAGTAGCTTTGTCTTACAGAGAAATATCAACTACAAGTGAACATGGGGTACGGAGACATGGACTTTACAATGCACCACTCAATCAAAGAGAATTATCGATGGCAATAGTACTGTGATTCGCCTGTGCTGCTCATTAAGCTTTACACCCATAGTGTATGTCTCCCCCCCCAGGCAATATAGGACGATGATTTACTATGGTAGGTTAAATACAGTTCAATGCTTAGGAGAGGTGAAGTCACATGATGATTAATAAAGGTGACAGGGTGAGGGGGTCGGATACAATGAGGGGTAAGAAAGGAAGGAGTTGAGAGAAATGGAGAGGAAGTGGGACATTTAGAAAGGGAGGAGAAGGAAAAAGAGGAGGAGGAGAGACAGAGAGGGAGAGAGAAACTCCATTATTATAGCCCGAACAGATAAACTATGCATCAAAGTGTAGCGTTTATTGAAAAAACATTTTTATGTGTGCTTTGAGGGCATGAAAACGAGAGCCCTATGTTCAAACACATCAATAGAACGCTGCAGCGGCCAATGTATTTTATCTTTTTCTTTTTTTTCTACTCCTTCTTTTCCCTAAGATTCCCAATCAGATCTGGTGGCTCCCTGCAGGCTTTTATGCCAGCCACAAATGGTGTGACTGCCAGACTGACAAACATGCAATCACTCAGAGTGAAGAGGGGAAAAAAGAGAAAGAAAGAAAAACACAGGCTCTCTTACTCAGCCTCGCCTCACAAAGGGCCTTTTAATAAGCCCATGAAAAAGAGCAAGTCATCCTTTGTAATGATTTCATTAAATGCCCTCATCACACCTGGAGATAATTCCATTATGATTGTGGTGATAAAATGAGGTTTTCATCAAGACCCGCAGACAGATGGAGGAAAACCTATTATTCCTCTCACATTCAGATATGACACTGATGCTTATATTATGATATTAAGCTATTTGGCAGAATTTATGACACTCGCATCAATCCATAATGCTTGTGGAGATGTTCTGCCCATGACAGTAGCAAACACTGTTAACATGTTTCACGCAGCACCCGATGAGAGATAATCATTTGTAATGTTAGAATTCACACACAATAAACAAACTGCGTTGTCTAATGGAACCTTATATTATAAGTAAGTTAATGCTTACAAAGTTGAATGCTGGGAAAAAATAAACCATCTAATTGGTTATTTAGATTATTATGTGGTGCCTTAAAATAGACCTGAACATTACATGTTACATTACTGGACAGACGCTTTTATCCAAAGCGACTTACAGCCAATGCCCAAACTGGAGCTGTGTACAGAGAGGAAAAAAGGAGCGAATCGGACGTAAGACGTTAAAGGTCTGCTGATTTAGTTTGTGAATGAATGCTACATACTCAATACTGTGGGCAATCCCCACAGGAGCAATTTGGGGTGAAGTGTCTTGCCCAGGGACACAACGACATGCTGACTGCAGTGGGGTTTGAACCTATGACCCCCTGATCCAAACACCTACACACATCCCACTGCGCCACATGCCTCCAGATGAAGCTGGTGTTAAGCACAAGAAACCTAAAAGGTGTAAAACTCTTCAATTAGAAAGTGTCAATTCCCCTTTCTCCACACTTCAGTATGATAACACTTTATTTCAAGATAATTATTATATTGTAAAAAAGCAACAGCAGATGTTGAAGCAAATCATTGGCATATTATCCCCTTGAAAAGTTCATTAAAAAGTTGCTTAACAAGTAGTTTTATTTACAGATACAGCAGGTACATACATTTAGCATGTATTTGATATCATACTTTTAATTTCCCGGTCTAAAATTCAGTCCACAACCTTCTTTAAGTTTCAGCTGCTTGTCACCAACTTTTCCTGTCAATTGTTGGATGCAAGCAACATACTAAAAAACACACTTTTAAAATAATCTTTTGGGTAACCAGTGCCTTTATTTAAGCGACAGTGTTGAAAGGGGGAGATAGAGGGGAAGACACGCAGCAAACGGTCCCAGGCTGGATTCCAACCTGGATCCATCGCGTGTGGACCAAGCCCCAGTACATGGGCCGCAGGTCTACTAACTGAGCTATACTTTACGGCGGCCCAGCAACATATATTTAACATTGATCGTCAAAAAGACATTTCTGCAAGAACTTAGGCTTACAACAATATGCATATCTGTATCAATATCATTCCTCCTTGTTGCCACTTCCTAGCTTGGGAAAAGATTAAAGAAACATGCACAACTCTGGCCAGTTCACCAGATGTTTTAGGCTTTTTCTGCCCATATGACCTGCATATGTTTGAATCTCTAACCACAAGGCGTTTGAGTGTTTGTATTCTAAAAAGGACCTGCATTGAGGCTCACAGTGGTCTGCAAATCTCTGTGTGCATTGTCAAAGTTAGAAGCAGTTGATTTTTGAGGCGGCCGTCAATGAGCAAACAAACAATGAGTGCAAGTGCTTAAAAAAAGAAAGGAACATGTGGGCTGCAAATATTTTGCAGGTAAGGCCAATTAGGTAACAACAGTGATGTGTGAATGCTTCTTCTGTTTAAAAATGTCTCAGAGCAGAGTTTGTGGCTCAGAAAATCTAAATAATGTGTCAGATAAAGCTCAAATGAAGCTCTGTGCTTGGGCAATAATATTCTGTTGGATTGTCATGACAACCAACACCTTTTGAAATTACACATAACCATCTGATCTACTGTAAGATACTGATTAGTGCAGCTTTAAATAGAACCAACATTTAGAGATTCATTTTAGAGTTAAAGTAAATAACAAAAGAAAAGAAACACTAATGTTTATAAAAACAGGATATAGTGCAGAGACAATATCCAGGTATTCCAGCTATATTTCTGCAGAGGTCTAGATAAACACAACCCTACCTAAAATCAGGTCTAACCTACAAAATATTATAGAGGAAGAGACACAAAGAGAGAAAAGGGAGAGAGGGGTTTCATTACAAAGCACAGCCACAGTGCTGTCAGCTGGCAGTGTGACAGTACAGTATGGAGCTCGCTACAGAACGCATATTCTTACAGAGATTGCTGTACGGCAAAGACAATGTGACAAAGGAGAAATGGTGAGGATAGTGTGTGCTGTCTGGAGGAGTTGGAAGCTGTGTGTTTTGGCATTCATGTCACAGCCCTTTTGAAAAATGCATCAAAGCAATTGCAGAGCTCGTGGGACCGGGTTTGGGCACACAAAGTTGTGACCATCATCCAAAGCTCAGTGGTGAGGAAGGAAGGGGGTTGCTGTTTATAGTGGAGGGTTCGAAATGTGCTACTGTGCCACTTAATAATCAAAACGAGTGCCCTGCCAGACCATGGTAACACAGATTCCGGTAATGTCTGTGGATGTGCCTTTCTAGATGTAAAATGTGTGTGTGCGTGCTTTGAGAAACTATTTGTCACTGACTGTATTTGAATGCCTCTTGAACAACTTGGAAACAGATTGTGTTGTTTTTCATGCTTACATTCACACATGGCTATTAGCTGAAATGCCTTCTTCTTTAAGAACAACTCTCTCCTCCACCTTCTGTCGGAGGAATCGCAAATAACGACGGCCACAGTCTAACTATGACTTCCTTACATGTGGGCTGATGGTTAGGAATTGAAATGAGATCACTTGCAGATGGATACATACTTCCCCACAGATGTCCCACTCTCCACTTACCTTCTGCTTTGTAATTCTTCACCAAGACTTCTTTAGAAAGGAAAAATAAGTGAATCTCTCTGTGGTTAAAGCAGCAGAGCTCATGCTGTTACTACTATAGCTGCTAATATTACTTCTGCCTTTGTTTGGGGAAGTAGGCCTAGGGCTGCCCTCTCTAATCCAAGGAGTCCACTAAGCTGTCTTTATGGTTTTATTTCACAACATTTTTCCAGGACAGCCCTCATATGTTATCTTTGAAGGTGGAACACATGTAACATTGTTATATTCTTAATTGGATATGAAAAGCCTGACTGAAACTGGATTCTAATGGTAGAATTTGATATACTGTATATTTGATTCAATAATACTTGAACTGCAGGGGCAACAACAAACACTTTTTCATCATTCCAGGAATCCGCCAATTATTCTCTTGAACCTCTAAAATGTTTTATCTATATGAAATCTCAGAGGAGCCATATAGACAACACATACTAATTGTAGCCTAAACATATTTAGTTTACAAATAAGTGAAAAGGGAGAAGCAACACATTCAAGAAACTGGAACCAGATGTTTGGTGTTTTTGCGTGAAAATGGATTTAAAGAATTATTCAAAATCAAAATAGTTGCTCGTTAATTTTCTTTAGATGAATCAATGAATCAATTTATCATCTAAAACAGTAAAGTGAATAGAAAACATAAATCCCTTAAATGTGGTTATTAAAGAATTGTGACCTACAGTCAGCAGGAAATGATAGAATAAAAAAATCAATATCCTATTATATAGATATTGTTTCTTTCAGCATTGCATTGCTGCGTTGTTTTTGTATTATTAAACAGCTGATGTTTGAGCCAATACTGCAGTATCTGTGACAAGCTTAAAATGAGCCAATCATTTATTGTGTCTCCCATAGCAGAACCATGTCCTCAGCCCATCACACCTCCCTATTTCAGGCCTTCACTCAGCCGACTGCTTTTTATAAAGCCACAATGTTCTGATCTGTTTATATTCCCCCTGCAGTCTCTGTTTCGGAGGTAAACCCACTGGAGGATTTTGCATCGTTCCCTAAATGTAACTTATCATAATGTTGTTCCATACGGTAATTCAAAACTATTGTGTATCTAATGCAGTATGCGGCCGCTGATGTTGAAAATAGCTTTGTGGAAGGTCATTGAATTCAGACTGAACCTGAATAAAACATGAAAAGCAAAATCAAAGTCATTCAGAAGGAGACATTTTGCATTTGGGAAATGTGTCCAATTGTATTATTCCAATCTACACAGAGTGAAAGTATTAGTATATACCCCAGACTGAAAGCAACCCCAACCTCAACCCCACACACCTCTAACATACTGTGTTTATTAGTGCTGTGCTTTGTTAGGTCTGAACATACATGAGACGCAAGAGAGTGCAGGAGAATAAATATCTAAATGCTTTTAGAATACATTTACTTTTTTCCACACTGATAACTTTCAGAGGAAAAGATTATACATTTTAATTATCTAAACATTTTTTATAAGAAACATGAACTTTTTCATGTCATTCATCCATATAAAAAGCTATTGATTTCTAATAGGATTTGTATTACTGGACCTATAATCTAATACAGTAATGCACCCCTGTGTCCAATATCAGAAGTTAAAAAGAGGTTTCAATTCTAAATAAACCGCCCTAACAGTTAATCATTGTAAGATGCTGAGTTATAATCACGGAACAGAAATCACTAACCTAGCCATCTATTATTTGAGAGCTTTGCTGGGGGGGTCATGTGTTGGGGTCACTGCTTATTTGTACAAGACACAGTTTGGATAACGCTGATGTTTTCCCTGGATGTTTCCAAGTCGTGTCACTAAGGGGACTTGCGTCAACCCACCACTCTCTAAGGAATGAAAGAAAACTTTAAAATGCATAGGAAATGTGAGTGTGCGTGTCGGGTTGTGTGGTGGATCTCTGGGATACAGCAGGCTGCATGACCTCCCTGTATTGAGGTGTGTGTTTATCCCAGAGTGGATATTTGCCCAAGTGTGTTTCAGTGTCTGGGGGTCGGAGGGAGCAGGACAGACAGAAAATGGAAACAAAAAGAGATAAAAAAAGAACAGGTTTTTGGCAACTTGGGGGCAACGGAAACAAGCTGTGATCACAACCCTGTCATTCCATCATTTGATGTTAACATGGAAAACGAGTTAGCAAACAGCAGCGTATTTACTCATCAAGCAGAGCAACATAGTTCATTTACTTTTCTGTACTTCTGTTTATAAGTCTGGAATTCAATCTCATGGTCTTCAACAACTCCTGAGAAGAGGTTGTACGTTTTCTGATGGAACGGTAGCTCTTGTAAGAGAAACTTCTGTGCAGCAGCAATGCAGTGGGAGTCACCGACTCAGGAAAGAGACACGGGAAGAGCAGCAGCTTTGATGTCAAACACTGATGGTTTATTTGGAGCTTCGGCCGGAGAATTCACATCACAAGTCACAGCAGCCACGATCTGACTGCACGGGAGAGTTGCCACGTCAATTCTGAAGAACTCTACCCCAGACCCGTGTATTTAGCTAGTTCAGAGAGCATCATCAACATGCTGCATAACAAGATAAAATCATAACACCTCTATCAGCTGACGTCAACAGGCAGGAACAGGGAGACAGAACACTGAGAGCACAGCAGCCAAGGTTACGAGGTGCGTGTGCTCAGTCAGGACAATTTGAACTGATAAACTGGGTCAAAGTTATGGGCCTTGGAAAATATTCCCCAACAGCTCTCAGTTTTTTTGAACCACCAACATTGCTAAGAAAAGACATTCAAGAGGGAGAGTGAAGGTGTGGGGAAACAGACAACACAAAACCACACAATGAGCAGGAAGAAGCTCAAATGCTTCCTAAAGTTGAGGGAACTTAAAGTCCGGAGATAATTCATGATGACTTTATCAATACCCTATTTAACATTACACATTGATCAATTGTTAATATGAACATATTGATGAGTGCCACGTTAAATAACCCAGCTACAAAGCAGTGATTTGGAAAGTTGTTTGAACCAAAGGTAAATAATGAAAGAAAATATACTAAATATATCATAAGAAATATTGATTGCAGCTGCTTTAAGTGTGCAACAAAGAAAGAGCACAAGTCACATGTTAATTGTTTTCAATGTGTTTGTAAGTGTATGGATATTGTGGAGGCAGGGCCAGCCTACTGTTTCAATTCCTCTAGAGGAAATCTCATTACAGCCACTCTCCCTCTCAGTGGGAAACAGATCTGGATATTGCTCTCTGCTTCTTCTTTCAAACACGCAGCCTGCAATCTGTTATGGGGAACAATGGAGTAGACTGATGAGGGAGGGGGAGCATGTATTGACTTTTTCTCGCTCCTCTTTCGTCTTAATGCATCTCACCCTCCACGCCCCACCTCACCCATCCTCTTTTGTTGAACACCTTTCCTTCCCCATCAACCTTCATCAATCTCTCTATCCTTGCTGGGTGAAAAATGGCACCCATTACTTTTGTCATAAGGGATACCGAAATAGTATTCTTTCCACTGGCAAACGTCAGGTGAAACAACTTATGGTGGCTCCCAAGGATGCAGGATGGAGGCCCCACGGCATAAATCACTCCCAAATATTGGATCACTTTTTAAACAGAAGTTTTACTCATCTTTCCAATAGTGTTCTGGGGATTTACAGTCATTTCAGATCAAAGGTCAGTTGCTCAGACGGAACTGGTGGATCAATTGACTGACAGACAAACATCCCTAGAGCCGTGACACCAGAGAACGCAATTTCCTTCCATTTAAGTATGATGAATGGTGAGCACACATTAGGCACCTTAAGTAAGAAAATAGTAATGACCTGTGCATTTTGCATAGCGTGGCCTTTTGGTGTTAATTACATTAGGTTGCAAAGTGCTGTTAAGGAACCTGAAAGGTCTGCAGGCGCTGCATCACTAATCAATTGCCGTCATCATGGCAGGTACAAAGGTCCCAACCCCAGGGACATGTTGGACACTGCAATTATTTCCTACTCCTTACATTGAACAAGATGCTCTGCAAATATAGCCAGGTGTATCTGCGTCTGGGGAGCAATTTCACTGTTTTAGAGAGATGGCTGTTCATATAACGTGTGGGAATATAAAATGAACCAACAACACAATGGTGGCAGCCTGCGTTTGCAGTCTAAATATGAACCAATACAGGAGCAGGCTGCACGGCCGCTGCACGGCCGCTGCACGGCCGCTGCACGGCCGCTGCACGGCCGCTGCACCTCCTGGACACATCTTTTTGAAAATATCAGTTTGTATCTGTTGTGTCAGTTTGTTGTTGTATAACAAATCATTTAGTACACTGTGTATCCAATAAACCTTAGCGGAAACATACAGTGTCCTCAACAGATGTGTTTATGAGGATTAGGACTGTCTCTCCCCCCTTCTCCCTCTCCCCTCTGACCCTCTCTTTCCCCAAAAGGGAGGGAGGGTGAGGGACAGAGCTGAGGGGGTTGGCAACAAGTTTCCCTGCCCTGGCCAATGCTTCATACTTCAGCTAACAAACAGCTTTGTCTACAAACTGCACGCAGAGTTTCATTCACACAGGGACATTTGTCAGATGAGCCGTCAGTTTTTCTTTCATTCAGTGTGGTTTTTATTTGGTGGATTTATTTGATCCGTCTTTTGGAAGAATAATAAACATGATCAAGACCATGGTTGAACAAGCGAGGAGATATCCAGGGGTAGGTAGCGTCATGTACATTTAAAGAGCTTTGTGGTTCTTTTTTATTCCACAGAGTTCAGTATACACGAGACTTCTTTATTTGTTATATAATGATTGTATATCGCTTTTTTGAGACCTTGGGTATTGGTCTTTCACATTTTTATTTTTGAATTCACTGAAAGGTGCATGCTTTTACAGAACCACATGTCTATTTGTTCATAATACTGTATATGCATACTGTATATGGATACAAAAAGCAATTTTCCTTTTACTTTGACTTTTAATATTACTATACCTGAAAGAAACTATTTATTTCATGTGAACCAACCATCTGTCCAACATAAACCAACTCTTTCGAGATCATTTTCAAACAAAAATTATAGATATTTGACCATTTTAATCTAAAAAATGTCAGTATTTGATGAGAAATTATATATTTTTAATGGTTTGGGCTGTCTTTATGTTTTGGGCCGTTGGTCTGACAAAACGACCAATTACAAAATGTCTTCTTGTGCTCTGGGGACTTGTGATGAGCGTTTAAATACCATTTACTAATATTCCATTGACAATGAAAAGTCTAGATAAATATGAATACATTCATAACCTAAAGTAGATTTTGAAATGCAGCTGAATGCTCCAAAATCAAAGACCTTTGATCATTTTTGTTTCAAAATTATTTTGATCATCTTAGTCATTAAAACAAGTGCTGTGACTGCACATAAATACTAAGTATCAGTGGCATGTCAATTTGCTTTATTGATATCATGATAATATGTAGGAAGAAAGAAAAAGAAAGACACAGAGGCTGTGCTTGATTTATTTTCTGTTGCCTCATAACTATGCTGAGGGTGACCCAAATTCATGGATTGACGGGGTTGGCTTGGCAGTGCACCAGAAAAGTAATAAGGACAGCAAGAGTATTGAACCCCGGCGAGTATAAAACACATCGTATATCGGTCAGGCTGGATGGTAAAACCTGCAACACTCACTGTGTGGCACGATATGAAGATATCAGCACTGGGGAGTGGACAGCTCCCAACACACAGGCCTATCTTGATTATGCGCTTTGTATACGTGTGTATGTGTGTGTGTGTGTGTGTGTGTGTGTGTGTGTGTGTGTGTGTGTGTGTGTGTGTGTGACCTGCTTCTGTTTGTTTGTGCGTCTGTGAGTTTCTGTTTACTTCAATGACCGAGAATGTCTGTATTCAGCGGATATATGTGTGTGTGTATGTATATTTACGCATGTGTGTTCGTGTGTGTTTTCAGTGAAAACATTTACTTTAACTTCTAGGGATTAGTTTGGAGAGATGTTGTGAAGTTCACAGTGAACAGACTTGTAGAAGGATTCAGCAAACATGAAACACATGCAGGGTAAGGAAGAGGACTGCTGCTGACAAACTGTACAGTAAATAGTCCGTTAATCAATGAGTTAAGGCAAATAAATACTATTATGCTCATCAATTATTATTCAAATCATGTGAGGCAACTTTGTTACATAATTCCAAATGCAAAAGTTTGGGTTATTAGACATGCATTTAGCCTCTGCCAAAATGTGATGGGTAAGAATGATTATTTTATATTGCAAAAATGTTTACAGAAAAAAAAAGTCAAGAAAAAAGATTGATTTAGCTTTCAAGTGTTTTGTCTTCAAGCAGTATTTCCATCAACCTATAAGCCACAACACTATTGGTAAGTGAGTTAGTTAGTAATTAGTAGTTAGTTAACTTAAGCATCTGATCACTTCCAAAAAGTCAAAGTGTCAGACAGGAAGTCCATGCTCTGAGTTATCACATATCTGTGTGCTGGCTGAGTAGTTTGAGTAGTATTGGAGAGGGAGGTACTTCCTCGCCATACAGCAGCTTTAAGGTAGTGAATATCAAAGTTGTATCACTGTCCTAATCAACAGCAAGGCAAGCGGCAAGCAATCAGACAGAAGACAGATGTCTAGATGCAGCTGAGTAGAGACATCGTTC
Organism: Pseudochaenichthys georgianus; assembly: GCF_902827115.2. Taxonomy (NCBI): domain Eukaryota; kingdom Metazoa; phylum Chordata; class Actinopteri; order Perciformes; family Channichthyidae; genus Pseudochaenichthys; species Pseudochaenichthys georgianus. The sequence continues at coordinate 24,890,695 of NC_047507.1, read as the reverse complement.
AGTTCAACCTGATCAAACTGTCATCTCTCTCCAGCTTGACTGGATCTGTGTGGGCTGAGAACAGCTGTTCAACAGTGGCGTGACTCTCTCCCCCACTCTCTCCCTGCCTCATACATAAAGTACTATAATGCAGACAGGAAATGTTAGGCAGTGTGATGTTGATGAATAGATGCTGCATGGTGAGAGGATTGACACAACTAAGCTTTAGGTGTTTAAGATGACATATCACATTATCCCCCTGTCCCCCCAATGTGCTTTTCTATTTTAATTCATGTCATCATCACATCAAATAGAAATGTATCCTTGTGTGTGTGTGTGTGTGTGTGTGTGTGTGTGTGTGTGTGTGTGTGTGTGTGTGTGTGTGTGTTCCTGTGTGTTTGAGTTCTCAGAAAGACTGTGTAAGCTCATTTACGTGCATGGGTGTGCGACTGTCTATATGCACATGTCTAGCTCTCATTTTGTGTGTGTGTGTGTGTGTGTGTAATGCTGTCGCTCAGTCTGACAGGTATAGTGTTGAGAGGAGGAGAGGCTGGCACACACACACATATATACACACACCGTCCTTGCCCATTCAACCCAGGCTGACAGTGAGCTGCCTCACACATGGCCTGGGCCTCATGCATATGGAGGAGGGCAGGAGGAGGAAAAACAGGAATAACAACTACCCGTGTGTATGTGTGTGTATTTCACACAAGTGTATGTTCATGGTGCGTTTCACAGGCAACCACTTGATAGAATGTGTTTGTTTACCTTCATTTGTCTCTGGGCTCTAATGCATTCCTCCTCTCCACAGTTAATCCCGCAATTGTTCTTCCTGGGTATGGGCCTCACAGGGGCCACCTTCTATCTGATCCGCCTGGCAAGAGGACCTCATGTCACGTAAGATGTTTAATCTGGTAGCCATTGTAGTATCTTACACCTTGCTTTGACACTGTGATATTTTATAGAAATCTTCCATCATTATCACCTGGATACGTTGTTACATAAAGATGAGAAACATTGGAGAATGTGTAATCCTTCCAATGTTCAGTGGACCTATGATGCTCATTTTCAGGTTCATATTTGTACGTTGTGCCTCTACTGTGACATGTCTCCATGCTTTAATGTTCAAAAAGCTCTTTATTTGTTTCATACTGCCTGTGCTGCAGCAACTCTTTTCACCCTCTGTCTGAAACCAGAGCCCAGTCTGCTCTGATTGGTTAGCTGACCGGCTCTGTTGTGATTGGTCAACCACTTTGAGATGTCCTGCCCCTTATACTATCACATACAATGTGTTGGAGCTCTAGCCAATGAAAGTATGAGTGTTACATAGTGATGTCATTATGTCGCATAATTAATAAAAGGGCTGCACTCTATGCATTTGAAGAGGGGGGGGGGGGAGACACGGGAGTGTGTGGGAAAGAAACTCTTTGAAGACCATTCACATGCATATACAACACACCGCAGGTAAGGGAAAACCCAACAAATCATATTTCAGACAGCAGAACCTCCTAGTTAGATTTCATTTATGATATCATACCAATATTTAACCCTTTGCAGCTAACTAGTTTGGGATGTGGAGGTCCTTTAATTGGTATGCGAGAAGAAAGGTGTGCATAATAAGAAAGCCACACCTTTTCAGTCAGTGTGTCCGGTAACTCGAGTTACTAAAGGCTAACAAAAAAACACACCAGCAGGCTGTACAAACCTTCATATCCGCGTAGCTGTTCTGAACTCAGTGAGTGAACACATGATGTTCCTGTCCTGTTTTGGGCCACACAGAGCCACTTGTTCTGAGGTCAGCCATAAAGCCTGACCTCATCACCGGCTGATGATGAGTGGTGAGGTCTGCGGCTGCCTCGCTCTCAGAGACTGTCTAGTGTTTGTGGTAATGGAGAGGGGGGGGGGGACAAGCCCGCTCTGCCATCATTCCCCCGGTCTCTTTGTTTATAATTTGTGGCATTACGTGCTGCCAGAGATGGGGGGGGGGCGAGGAGAGATGGACGGTCACAGTGAAACCCAGACTTTGGTTAATACAAAGGGGAGCACTGTCAAGTCACTGGGCTGAGTTCACCTCATCTGATAATCACATCCAGAATAATGTTTTATTTCATTTTGTCTCTCCCCTTTTGCCCTTCTGCTCCCTATTTGTTATTATCTTATTTGTTTCTCTTCTGATAGTCTTCCGTCTCTCTGCATTGGCTCTTTTGCCTCCATCATGTACAATGCAACAATGCCATTTCAAAATAGAAACTATTTACATTGATAACATGTTGATATTCACTGAAATGTGATGCAGTCATTCTTTATTTTTGTTGTGACCAATTGCGTTGAATTAATTTAGTTAATGAGGGAAATTCTAAATATGGCTCACCTGGTGTCTGATGCACTTTATGATTTGACTTTATAAAACTGATGTGGTTATTCAATACCATGTGTGCACACAAGCCTGTTATTTAGTTTGCACTGTTGTGTGCACCTAAATTGATGTTGGTGGTTAAACAAGTTAAACGTGTATCTTGTTTCAATACAATACAGCATGTTGTTGTCATGTTTTATTAATTAAAATATATGCAATCCTTTGTTGTTGTAGTACTGTATCTGTAGCTATTAACAAGATTGCAAATATTTCAAGCCATCATTTAACTGGCCCCCATTCCAAACTAAGTGAATAGCCGTGATGTACAGTATGCCTTGCTTATCATGTCCTGTCTTTTCTCTTTTCTCTCTTTTTACATTCCCTGAATCGTTGCCTATTTGCAGCCTGTGGGACAAGAAGAACAACCCAGAGCCCTGGAACAACCTCGACCCAACCTACCAGTACAAGGTAGCTTCCCCCCCACACAGAGTACGACCAAATGCTGGCTCAACACCATCATGTTTGACAGAAAACTAAAGATACGAATGCCATTGTTTCCTTTAGTCACTGCAAATCTTACTTTCATCAAAAACAGCCTGCAAAACCAAACCAAAATAGATCAGGATCACACATTACTGGCAAAGTTATTTCAGATCAACATGGCCGCTTTCTTGTTTCCTTATGTGATCAAAACAAAAAGGAAAACAAAGTGTCTTTCAAAAGCAAATTAAGGGAGCTTTTAGTGGTCAGTAATAATTTGCCTTACCTCTTCAACAACAGGACCGAGCGTCAGACAAAACATTATCAACGCTGACCTAAAATAGCGCACAAAAACCACCGACTGACAAGTCCCAGAAGAGGAGATCAGGGGCCTCATTTATATACGCTCCACGCAAACTCTAACCCATGCGTACGCACTAAGCACAACAATGGGAGAGATGAGAAACTGCGACACCGTTGGCAGAAGGAAGAATGGAGAGAAATGTGTGGAAATAATACCATAAATAAAATGTTACCTCTCATTTATCATATATGAAGAATTCATTTTCACAAATTGATTAAAGCCAATCTTAAAATGATTTAACAAACGCCTGTTTGAGACTCCTCGGTGCACACAAAAACATAACTTGGAGAAATAAATAAATACGGATATGTTATTTAAAACCACCTCGAATATGTTGTTATGAAATGTTTTCTCATAAATGATGCGGTAAGCAGGAGGACAGAATTACGTCTAAACTGACGCCGTTTTGCATTTCTATAGGTTGTAGATACGAGCATGGTTTTATATACTATCACGTTTAATCGTGTTTTATGCCGTTTGCCAAGACTTGATAAGTCGCTCGTAAAACACAGGAGGTATGGAAACTAAGAACACCATATGTGGTAAATTGTACAGCTAATATAACACAACACATTAGTTGTATTTCCTTTAACTGGTGGATATAGAGTTGCTGCCGGGGAGGGGGGGGGGGGGGGTTGAGACGCACAGGCTGCAGCAGAGACGCTGCGCACAGCTGATCGACAGCTGGGACACAAACCACAAGATACAAACAAATAATTCAGATCCAGTCGTCATGACTCCACTCCGGAGGGATTCCCCGATTATTTCTTATGCCCCTTTCACACCAGCGCCTTTTCAGCTCCGGCTCGGAGCTAGAGCCTGAAAAGCGCCGGGTTTTCCAGTTCACACCGGAGCTGCGCCGGCTCTTAGCTCCGGAATCCGCTTCATTTCCAGCTCCAAAAAATTGTCGGTCCAGAGGCAAGAGCTTTGGAGCTAAGAGGCGACGTCGCTTACGTCTCTCTTACGTCGAGGCGTGCAGGAAACTAAACCCACCTCCCCTGAACATGGATCGACTGTTATGCCTGCCTACAAGCAGTAGTGCCTATAAACACACTTTATAAAGTCAGGCAACACTAACCAGGCTTCGTGTGATTCTGTTTATTTGTGCCTTACTTTGACCATCCGTTCGCTGTTATCGATCATTGTGGAGAGAGGCAGACGTGTTGTTTTGTATTATTGCAACTATCGGATGCAAGTAGTCAGTTTAGCTTCGGTTGCTATGCTAACATCACCCGTGTTATACCAGAGAAACTTTCATAACAGCGTTGTGATACCAAACAGTGTCAATTCAGACTGACACACATTCACTTAGGCTAAGGGGAACTGGGGATATGCATCAGCTGCTTGTGTGAGTCGGACAGTGAATTCTTTAGAGCGGCCGCTGCAGTGGGAGTTAACCGGGAGCTAACGGGAGAATAAACTCCCGTGGAAGAGCAGCCAGCACTGCAGCGGTCGGTAAATGCTGCAGAAACACATTAATAAACAATGAACCACGGCACTCTGGAGCAAAGTATAAGGTTGGAGAAGTCGTTATTCAATTTATTCTGGCTTCGTGTGATTAAAAGCAACACGATCATCGACCTGACGCAGTTGTTGTTGTTGTTGTGAGCGCCGTAATGGGTGCCGTTGGGGAGCAAATCAGCGATGTAAACGGTGACGTCATCACGCAGCAGGGGCAGCTCTGGGGCGCCAGTGGGCGGTGTGAACAGAGCGGGAGCTGAAAAGGGAAACCGGAGCTGAATCAGAAAAGCTCCCGCTCGGAGCTAGAAACTGAAAAGCGCTGGTGTGAAAGCCGCATTAGAGTTTCTCATCAAGGGGGGGTCTCCTGTCCCCGGTACAAACATACTGCTGTGTATTTTTTTTGTCATTAACATTTTTCGGACCACTTATTTATTTATTTTGGTGACGATCCGACCTCCATGCTGCTACTCTGGTTCAAACTGCATCCACCAAACAATATGATTTATCTTGACCTCCCCAAAATAACCAAAATCTGACACGGTGTGAGATGTCTTTTTTAGCTGTTCTGTCGTCATTTCCTGCTATCTTCTTCTTAAAGTCAGTCAAAAGGAATGAATGGCCGTTTATTTGACTATTTATAGGCAAATATGGGCGTTACGTGAAGCCCGCAAAAGCTACACCGCATTTCGAGTCGAATGTGATTTATAAAGGGAAACCGGCGTAGGAAGTGCCGTACGCACTTTCCTCGCCGGTACGCAATGTTTGATGAATCGGAAAATGTCGGAACATTTCTGTACCTATTTTTTGGATTTCTACTATGTAATCAACCTTCCCACGTGAATCCTACGCACGGCGTTATAAATGAGGCCCCTGGCTGATGTGTTTTTCTGAGAAAAGTGCGTTTTCTGAGCACTTCAAGGCTGCACGGCTTGCCAGTGGAATGAAAGTCGCTGCAGACAAAAGGTCAGGACGAGGCATGTTTAATTCTCGAAAGCAAGGCAAAGGTCTCGCATCGAAATTCCCCTGAAGTCCAAACAAAGATCGTAATGAGGAGGGGGAAGTGGGAAAAAAGGGGAGTGAGGAGAGGGGAAGCGAGGGTTTTAATGGCAGACCAATCAAGAAAAAAAACACAGGGAGAAAATAATCACTGCCAGTGCATTAATGTGTGTTTGTCATGGTTGGAGAGTTGTGATGTATGCAGAACATATGCATGCAGTCACACAATATATATATTATCCATGACACGCATGTTATCCTAAAGCAAATCTAGAAAATAAATGAGCTATAAAGCATCATTAATAAATAAATGTGTTTGGGTGAGTCTATATTTATAATAGAGGGGAACACATTTCACCCCCCTGCCTGTTTGGTTCCACCAATATGTTCTCCTAAAGACAGCACTGATGAATTTAATTTAAGCAAAGTAGATTTAAATGTATTCCTCCTGCCTCACACAGTTTGTGGCCGTCAACACGGACTACAAGAACCTGAAGAAAGAGGGCCCTGACTTCTAAAGGTCCTCCAGGCAACTCCAGGGGCACCAAGTTTGGCAGGACCTCCTGCTGTCGCCTTAATGATGTGAAGCGTATTCGTCAACATTTCCTCAGTTTCACCTCATGTTAAGGACAACAGCTCTAAATGTTACCTCTGTAACCCTGTGAACAAAAACTATTAAAGATTACAAAAGGCAGAAGGCTGGTTCTTCAGTGCATGCTTAATGTGGATGTACAGTATGTCAATATTAAGATGCTGCTATAAAAAAAGAAAACTTTAAAAATGTTTACTTTGGGTCGATGTTGAAGGTGAAAATGAGTCTTGAGCTTCGGTTTCAGTAACATTGATGTTGAATATCTGTGTAAATATGTTCTGTTAGTTCTCTTTCTTGTGTTAACCCCTCAGCTGAGAAGTCACAAGTCAGGGTGTGATGCTGAAAAACAAGTTTTCAGTTGATGTGAATAACAAAGTCTTTTTTTAAGACTGCAATGATCAGACTTTTATATTGGCACTGAATCAAATGACTACATTTATGTTAGGGTCGCTTGTTGGGAAATAATTTCAACTGCCATGCATGAGAATACCCAGATCATCAGCATCCATAGGGCCCAAAGAGCAAGGGTATGGGCTTTTTCTTTAACCCAGCTTCCAGTCATTCAGTTTCAGATCGCTCACATGTACAGCAGTTCATTATGGGGGAGTAACTCTGGAGTCAGCTAAAACTAACCTAATGAATGAAGTAAGTCATTTAAACAAATTACCGATCCCCCTTTGTGATGTAAGTCTGCAGAAAAATGTATTTTTGGGCAAAATAGCAACTATGAATATTGGCTTAACAGCCCAACCCTTGCATGTTCTTGTAAAAAATAAAAAATGGGGCAGCAACCAGCATCTGGCACTGTCTATATGCAATGTCTACACTAAGAAGTAAAAACAAAATGGTGAAAAGGTGGTTGAGATCCTGGGTGGATTCACAAAATGTAAGTTTAGGTAAGATGTTTATTTACTAGTATCTCTCACTTCTTGGGTGATGCACAAGATGTGTCATCGGCCAATGTAAATGTCAAAACATGATTACCTGGTTTCTAGAATTGGTAGAGAGATCAATAAAAAAACTAATGCCAAAGCCTGGCAGGTTCTTACAGTTTAGGTTGCATAAAGTCTCGGGTTGAAAGGGATATTCTTTGAGCTTGATCGGGCCACGGGTTCTGTCTGTTTACTCAAAACATTGGACTGGACAGGATGGAAAAGAGTCTGAACCCCAAACATGCAGACAACTCTTTCATAGTCAGCTGAATGTCCGTATTCAAAGTGCATCTCTTCAGTGATATTATATGTCTGGCTTCTCGTCATTTAAATAAGCATTTTCCTGACAGCCTTCCTACCTCAGATCGTATATCCATAAAAAAGGACGTATAGCTCTTTATCTAAAATCCATAAATGTTTGGCTCAACTGGCCCTCTTTGTGGCTCACCTCCCTTTGATGGTACAACAATTATAAAAGTAGGGTAGACATGTGGATATTATCCGGCTGAACAAAACGTGATATGTCTCTTCAATGTGTGTCAACCACAGACCTTATTTTGAGCTATTTTCCAAAATCCTATGGAGAAATTGCATTGGTTTTTGTCGAGGGAACCGGAAGTGGTAAAATGCTAACTTACTTCCGGGTTTTAGGACGCGTCACTGTGGCACTCTATACAGGTCCTATATTGTTGGTAAATGACAATCTCCCTGCTCACTATGCCACCAAACAGCTACACAAATTGAAGTGTGACATTATTGTGCATACCATGAATTGTAAATATTGGCGGATGACTGTGTCAATGAATTCATTACAAAAATATCGTGCTAAAAATGTCCCACGGAAAAAACAATCCCTGAGCTCATCACAGGACCAGCATTACAGAGACACGTAAGTCACACATGCACACAAGCTGAGAGGAAGTGGCAGATGAAGAGGGACCAAAATAGAAATCAATCATAAGAGACGAGTATTCGTGTGGGTCATAGAGCTTTTTTGAACCAGTTTCCAGTCCCAGAAAGATGCAGCCCAAGGAGACAAATCACTGAACTGTTTGATCACTGCTCCTCAAAAAGGCAAACATTATTTTCACTAAGGTATGAAGCAGAACAATGACAGACTCAGTAGTTTCTTCCAAATATGCGCCCGGTCGGCATAATTCTCCCGTGTTGGAGAGTTAATTGAATGATGTATGTTTGTGTCTGCATGCACCTGTGTGTGTGTGTGTGTGTGTGTGTGTGTGTGTGTGTGTGTGTGTGTGTGTGTGTGTGTGTGTGAGTCCGCCCTCACTCAATATCACTGGACGCCAGACAACAACATAAAATCCCTCTCTAATGGCACACAAACTGTCTCAATGCTAGACCCCTGGGTTCACCTAATACACTCCTTAATAGACAATCTATGTTACAGACCCTGCATGGGCCCATTTAGGTGTGTGTGTGTGTGTGTGTGTGTGTGTGTGTGTGTGTGTGTGTGTGTGTGTGTGTTTGTGTGTGTGTGTGTGTGTGTGCATCTGCTCCTTTTAAACCGCAATATGCTTCCTGCAACAGTGTGGTGACCTGCCCAGTGGGTATTGTCTATTGCTGGGTGGTGATTTGTGTGTGTATGTGTGTGTTTGTGTCAGATGCACAAAACCTGCTGACAGGTAATCAGCCAGGCCAAAGCATCACACTGGGGCATAATCACAAGGTCACAAGGTCACACACACACACACACACACACACACACACACACACACACACACACACACACACACACACACACACACACACACACACACACACACACACACACACACACACACACACACACACACACACACACACACACACACACACACACACACACACACACACACACACACACACACACACACACACACACACACACACACACACACACACACACACACGGACAGAGGGGGGGTGCGGGTATTATTCGACCAGACCGGACAAGCATTGCCTCACTGTGTATCAGTGCAAAACTTCAGGGCCGTCAACAAAGAGGCTCGCTATCCAACAATCAACCATTTAGGATCAAATATAGAATTGTGAGATTGTATTTCTTACATTGAATCTCTTTTTAATTTTTTTTTTTTTGCAATCCGCACCAGGCCTCAGTGTGAAGCAAAGAATTGCAGTGTGTGATTGGCATCTCCGTTTTACAAACACAGGTTGTATTGTCGTTGTTCTACTGCAGACGGTGGAGGTGAGAGCACTTTCTCATATAGGTTGAGCACTTGTCAGTGAGAGCGAAGGAGATATAGAGACCGTCTCCTCTTCGATTATATCCTCTCTGACGAGGCAGAGTGGATATTTTTAGATGAGGATTAATTTTAATGGGCGAGATAAGACGTGAGTGGAGGAGGGACGGATAAATAAGTAAATAGGACATGCAGGCAAACAGGAGGCAGCGGTGGCAGCGTGGTGTCGCTGCGAGGCCCTGGGCAGATCCACTGATCCAGAGCAGATATGAGGCCTTTAATCCGTTAATGCTTTCTCCCAGAGGGGCAACATCAAAATACAAGAGCAAACCAGTGTTCGTCCAGAACCTCAAATGGAGCCACCTTTCATAAAGTTGTTAGTTTGGATTTTGAGTAATGTAATTACCTACTAAGTATTTCTAATCTAAGAGGACAAGGTACATTGTAATGACAGATTCATAAAACAACATTTTAGGAAACATTGTTAACTGCAGTACAAGAAGAAAACAAATAAACACTCTTAATCACAAGAGTGTGTGTGTGACCTTCGGCAACAGTTATAAATTGGTTTGAATCCTGCTTAAAGTACAGAAACAACTTTGTTTCTATAGGTAAATACAAATCTGAGTTGACAAATATGACATGTGGGATTCCTCAAGGCTCCATCTTGGGGCCTCTTCTCTTTAACATCTACATGCTACCACTGGCTCAGATAATGAAAAACAACTAAATAAGTTACCATAGCTATGCGGATGACACATACATTTACGTAACCATTTCACCAGGAGACTATTCTCCAGTTAAAACACTGAGTAAGTGCATTGAACAAATCAATGACTGGATGTGTCAGAACTTTCTCCAATTAAACAAAGATAAAACTGAGGTAATGGTTTTTGGAGCCAAGGCAGAACGTATAAAAGTTAGCGCTGAGCTTCAGCCTGCAATGTTCAAAACAACAGATAAAGCCAGAAATATAGGTGTAGTCATGGACACTGACCTGAGTTTCAACAGTCACATTAAAACAGTTACTAAATCAGCCTATTATCACCTAAAGAACATATCTAGGATTAAAAGACTAATGTCACAGCAGGATTTGGAAAAACGTGTCCATGCTTTTATCTTCAGTAGACTCGACTACTGTAATGGTGTCTTTACAGGTCTCACTAAAAAATCTATTAGAAAGCTGCAGCTGATTCAGAATGCCGCTGCTCGAGTCCTCACTGACACTAAGAAAGTGGATCACATCACTCCTGTTCTGAAGTCTTTACACTGGCTTCCTGTGTGTCAAATAATCGATTTCAAAATACTGCTGCTGGTTTATAAAGCTTTGAATGGTTTAGGCCCAAAATACATTTCTGATCTCCTGCTAAATTATAAACCATCCAGATCTCTCAGGTCTTCAGGGACTGGTCAGCTTTCTGTCCCCAGAGTCAGAACTAAACATGGAGAAGCAGCGTTCAGTTATTATGCTCCAAACATCTGGAACAAACTCCCAGAAACCTGCAGGTCCGCTGCAACTCTACCTACTTTTAAATCCAGGCTGAAGACTTTTCTTTTTGTCGCTGCTTTTAATTGAAACTGAGCCGTTGTGTTCATCAGTAAAGTGGAACATCTGTGTGAACTATTCATATCTTAAACTGCACTGTAACTTTTTATTCATGTAATTTTTATTCATGTACTTTTTATTCATGTACTTTTTATTCATGTATTTTTTCTTTTAATATCTTTTTTTTAAATGCCTTTGTCTGAATGTCTTTAATTTTTGTAAAGCACCTTGAATTGCCTTGTGTTGAAAGGGGCTATATAAATAAAATTGCCTTGCCTATGTGCGAGTGTGCGTACGTGTTCATTTTGCCTGTTATTTCAGATGAAGTCTAAATCTTCATCGTATTCATATAATACTCATCTTTATCCAGTTAATGGTTAAACAAGTTAAACAAAAATATATTTGTTTAGTCTAGCATTACAATTATATTACCCTTTTTAGTCTAGAGAGAATACATTGTGAACTTTTTCCAATCAATTATAAAACACTTTGCTTTGATAGAGTTTAACAGGGAATGTTTGTGATATAGCCTAACAACTGAAATTATTCTGTAGTTGTTATAAAAAAAGTATTTAATGGAATTAAATATTAATATTATGAAACTCATACATAAGAATATTTCAGGGAGTTTGTCCAGCATTTGGTGACTTCATTCATTCATGGATTATTTCATTCTCTGTGTGATAAGTGTAGAGAAGTAATGTATTCAATATTTAGATAAGTGATGGAGAGCTGACCAATGCACATTGTTAAACTACACCACAAGTGAGCCCCTTGTACAAACAATCTGCAGATAGAAAACAGCACATCTCACTAAAAATACAACAATGTACTAGGTAGCATCCTGGCTATTATACAATTCTAAATATGCCAGTGGCATGTTTGTGATATCCAGTGTGAGAATATATTGCGCTGTGTGAAAAGCAGGACAAAGAATTTTGCTGCACTGGCATTCCTGTTCCTGGAATCCCTCATTGCTTCAGGAGTGTATAAGGTTTCCATAAAAGTTAGAGGGGGGAGACAAAAAAAACCTTTTCAATAATTGGCTTCCTGCTACAGGTTAACTGCAGGTGTGACAACATGTTTTTACTGAGGGTTAAGGGAATAAAGGAATATCTGGGTACAAAATAGGTGTAATAGGCTCTTTAAGACACATACTGTATGCACAATGTCACTGACTTAATGCCATTAACACACACAAACAGGTTGTTAAAGTTCCTACAATATTTAATTAAAGATAATACTAAATATACTTTTTTCATACCATTTAGACTTGTTGGAAAAGACGAGGTGATAATAATGACTGTAACAATGGTTGCTATTTATTTGTAAGTTTCCAAAGCAGATACACTACATTCATTTAAGTTCTTTCTATCTTTGTATAACCTCTGACAGAAAAGGTATGTTTTCAGTTTGGTGAGTCTGTTAGTCAGCAGTAAGAACTATTTGCCAAATGTTCATGAAACTTGGTAGAAGGGTGAAGCACAGGCCAAGGGAGAATCCATTTAATTTGAGAGCGGATCTGAATCACAAGACGGAACTATTTATTTTTCAATTTCATTAACATTGCAAGATAGGGCATGGCCTTGGCATTGGTATGAGCTCTCTGAGTGCCCTTCTACTTTAGTTATTTTCCTGGCATATTAAAAACTCAATGATATTGCATTGAGTTGTGTTTTTATGAAAGCCTCTAATTATTAGAATTAACATGAAAAAAGCGAAAAAACACATTTAGATGTGGATTTCGGTTCGCAGGGCGATTAATATGCAGTGTTTTCTTGTATATTCACTGTTAAATGTGGCAATTTATTTTCATTTTATCCATTCATTTATTTGTGGTATGCCTTAGCATTTGGCTTTGACAGTACAGCAAAGTGACAGTTGTAGCAACAGCAGGTGTATAGGTAGACGGATGAGGACAGGGATTATTGTAAAAACAGCCCAATGAGGAGTGCTCATGTTTCATTACGTGATAATTACTGAGCATTAGTGTGGCTTGGATATCTTAATTTGAATTGCAACATCATTACATCCAGTCAGCTCTTACGGCTATATTTAGATCTTTTTTAACATCATACTCCGAGGTGTATTCATGACAGGTATTATAGGGACAGAAGTAGAACCATGCATCATGAAAATACACATACTCTGTCACACGCATATATAAGACAGACTGATACAATTCTAATTGTTGACATTGTCATTTATCCCTCTCCTCATTAAACCAACATGATTAATCGTCAGATCAGCAAGCAAGAGAAGTACATTTCATCATCTTTTCTTGAAACATTTGTTTAAACAGCAGAGGGCAGATCAGAGGGGAGTTTCAAAGTTTTGATATATGACCAACATTAATATGAAACGTACCAGTTATAGTGTGTACAATTATGACAATTACAACTGAAGAGTACGTTTTCATTGCTTTTTTTCTTACTTGTTGACCTATTCATTTTACAGAGTTTACAATCAGTTGTGCTGCTAAAAGATATCGCTCATCTGAGTTTCCTCTAAGGAATGTAAATTCCCCATAAAGAAAAGGATAAGGCTCACCTACATAAAATAGGCAACAGAAAATGGCAAGGGGGCCTTACAATTCACCCCCAGGTACATTTTGATGCTGCCTGCAGGTTGCGTGCATGTTCATTATATTGTAGATTATTGTAGCTTTTCAAAGCGGTTTCCATTAACAGCACTATTCAGGAAAGCATCATTTTCTTCTGTTTAATATTGTGCTCCACAGCAGGGACACTAGTGGTCTCAGAAGTCGTTGTTGACAAACATGGAAAAAAGATAGAGTTCTGCAGACAATCCCTGATTAAATATTGTTTAACCCATTAGTGTTAATTTGAACCCATTAGTGTTAATTGTCCAATACTGATATTCAAATATCACATGGAAGAAGTGGCCTAATGTCAACTGGTTCTGATGCTATTCATATTAACTTGAAAGTCCAATTGGATTTGATTTTATTCATCCTTATTTGCAGTCCAACATAATTTGAACCTTCTTTGTTGCTGTTAAAAAGGATGACAATGTCCTTGGGGAAATATCAGGAATCCTCCTATACGTGTAAGCCAGCGTAAAGCCAGGCAGTGTTACAGGAGCGTGGAAATGAGCAGACGTGCCAAAATATACCACCCACCAAAAATGCATTACTTACAGAGCCCAACGCTTGCCACTACTTAAATATAATACTAACCCTGCAATCTTGGCTGATCATTATCATGTCATTAAATGCAGTGTTCTATAAGATGCCTTATGTACATGTGAACCCATCAATAGCTCAATGTTTGAAACTGGCATGGATAAGTCCAAGAACAGCAATCTACTTGACATCAACAGACTGGACACTAGAGCAGATAAGAATTCACTAACACAAGGTAACATTATTAAAAATCTTTTAACAGACAAACTCTTATATAAAATGTTATGACATTGAGCAACATAAAACACCAATAGGGCTTACTATTATTATTATTATTATTATTATTATTATTATTATTATTATTATTATTATTATTATTATTATTATTATTATTAGTATACCCTATCCTTGGGGTTTCTGGACTTGTCAGTACAAACTTCAACCTAATAAAGTGAAGAAAACAATACAAAATCCAAAACCTTAAAGGTAGGGTACACTGTAAAAAAAAAAACTGTAAAAAAACGGTAAAAATCTGGCAGCTGGTGCTTCCAAAAACTTACTGTCAAATTACAGTTAAATACCCTAATTACAATAATGGGAAATTAAATTCACAGTAAATATAATTAATTTCCTTTACAGAGAAACACTGTTATTTTACAGGTATCTTCCCTTGCTTATTACGGACATAATTTAGAGTTAAGCATGTAAAAACTGTTATTTTACAGTTTTATCCTAAATTATTATGGTTAAACACCTTCAATAAAGTGACAGAACTTAAAGTTCAGCAGTGAAACACCGTTATTTTACAGGTTTATCTGCTCTTTTTACAGTAAATAACCTTTAATAAAAGTACAACACTAAAACTTCTACGCGCAAAAAACCCGCAAAAAAACCGCAAAAAAACCGCAAAAAAACGGTCAAATGACTGGCAGCAGCGGCTGCCAAACAAAAACCATAACATTAAAGTAAAAATACTTTAACTGAAATAAAGTGCAAAAGCAATTAATATACAGGAATTGTCCTTAAAGATTTTACAGGAAAACACTTTTTTCAAAATCCATTGTCCTTAAAATGTTACATTCAAATACCTTAAATAAAGTTCTGATGAGAAAAACAGTTTTTTACATTTTTTCTTATTAGATTTGTATGATCAAACACTAAAATAAATACAGAACCTAAAGTTCTGCAGCTAGAATACTGTTATTTTACAGCTTTTTTCTAACATTTTCCAATCAAACAGGTTCAATAAAATGACATCACAAAATGTTCTGTAGGAAACAATTACTCTGAAAACTTATATATATATAAAAATATTTGTATAATTATAGTACAACTAATGAATACAGCATTTCATATTTAAACATCATACTTATAAACAGAAACAAAAAGTAAGTAGAATTGTTTAAGAGAAATTACAAAATGGCGACATATACACATAGTCAATTTGAAGGAGCAGTGTGCAGGATACGATTTAGTACATCTAACAATGGGGATGTAGGTTCCAACCCATGGATAACTTGTTCACTCACCCTCCTATCCCAAGTCTGTAGGAGAATGTATATTGGCTGCAAAAAACATGAGGCCCAATCATGTTTCCTCTGTCCATTCTGCGCTGCTGTAGACGTGGTAGTGCAACCTAGAGGACAAAAAGATCAGAATCAGAAACGGGTTTATTGCCAGGTAGGTTCACACGTACGAGGAATCTTCACTAGGTGCATACATACAAATAAAAAACTAAAATAAAAAAAAGTACACAGATAGCGAACTAAGAACACTGTAATAAAAATATAGTAAGATAGCAATAAAATAAAGCAGTAATTTACATCGAAATAGAATGCAATAAATTATAGAATATAAAAGATGTGCAGTAAGCAATATTTAAACATTGCATTATTTACCATCCTGTGATCTCAATTATGTAATGCATAGAGTCTGCGTTGTGGCTGAGGTAAAGTGTCAATGGGGGGAGGGGGCGGGCCTTATTGAGGTGGCGAGAGGTTTTGGTCCTGATGGAGAGAGGTTCTGGTCCTGATGGAGAGAGAGGTTCTGGGCCTGATGGAGAGAGGTTTTGGTCCTGATGGAGCGCGGAGGGGAGGAGGGTGAACAGTTTGTTACATTCAATTTAAGGTTTTACTGCAACAAAAAAAAGAAAGTTGCCTTCATTTTACATGCAGCAAAATTATGTGTATTTTATCTGTTTTTACATAGAATTCAATGTAATTTAACATTCAAGACAATTAAACAATGCAATTATCCTCATTAACATTGCAAGATAGGGCATGGCCTTGGCATTGGTATGAGCTCTCTGAGTGCCCTTCTACTTTAGTTATTTTCCTGGCATATTAAAAACTCAATGATATTGCATTGAGTTGTGTTTTTATGAAAGCCTCTAATTATTAGAATTACCATGAAAAAAGCGAAAAAACACATTTAGATGTGGATTTCGGTTCGCAGGGCGATTAATATGCAGTGTTTTCTTGTATATTCACTGTTAAATGTGGCAATTTATTTTCATTTTATCCATTCATTTATTTGTGGTATGCCTTAGCATTTGGCTTTGACAGTACAGCAAAGTGACAGTTGTAGCAACAGCAGGTGTATAGGTAGACGGATGAGGACAGGGATTATTGTAAAAACAGCCCAATGAGGAGTGCTCATGTTTCATTACGTGATAATTACTGAGCATTAGTGTGGCTTGGATATCTTAATTTGAATTGCAACATCATTACATCCAGTCAGCTCTTACGGCTATATTTAGATCTTTTTTAACATCATACTCCGAGGTGTATTCATGACAGGTATTATAGGGACAGAAGTAGAACCATGCATCATGAAAATACACATACTCTGTCACACGCATATATAAGACAGACTGATACAATTCTAATTGTTGACATTGTCATTTATCCCTCTCCTCATTAAACCAACATGATTAATCGTCAGATCAGCAAGCAAGAGAAGTACATTTCTAACCCTGCAATCTTGGCTGATCATTATCATGTCATTAAATGCAGTGTTCTATAAGATGCCTTATGTACATGTGAACCCATCAATAGCTCAATGTTTGAAACTGGCATGGATAAGTCCAAGAACAGCAATCTACTTGACATCAACAGACTGGACACTAGAGCAGATAAGAATTCACTAACACAAGGTAACATTATTAAAAATCTTTTAACAGACAAACTCTTATATAAAATGTTATGACATTGAGCAACATAAAACACCAATAGGGCTTACTATTATTATTATTATTATTATTATTATTATTATTATTATTATTATTATTATTATTATTATTATTAGTATACCCTATCCTTGGGGTTTCTGGATTTGTCAGTACAAACTTCAACCTAATAAAGTGAAGAAAACAATACAAAATCCAAAACCTTAAATGTAGGGTACACTGTAAAAAAAAAAACTGTAAAAAAACGGTAAAAATCTGGCAGCTGGTGCTTCCAAAAACTTACTGTCAAATTACAGTTAAATACCCTAATTACAATAATGGGAAATTAAATTCACAGTAAATATAATTAATTTCCTTTACAGAGAAACACTGTTATTTTACAGGTATCTTCCCTTGCTTATTACGGACATAATTTAGAGTTAAGCATGTAAAAACTGTTATTTTACAGTTTTATCCTAAATTATTATGGTTAAACACCTTCAATAAAGTGACAGAACTTAAAGTTCAGCAGTGAAACACCGTTATTTTACAGGTTTATCTGCTCTTTTTACAGTAAATAACCTTTAATAAAAGTACAACACTAAAACTTCTACGCGCAAAAAACCCGCAAAAAAACCGCAAAAAAAACGCAAAAAAACCGCAAAAAAACGGTCAAATGACTGGCAGCAGCGGCTGCCAAACAAAAACCATAACATTAAAGTAAAAATACTTTAACTGAAATAAAGTGCAAAAGCAATTAATATACAGGAATTGTCCTTAAAGATTTTACAGGAAAACACTTTTTTCAAAATCCATTGTCCTTAAAATGTTACATTCAAATACCTTAAATAAAGTTCTGATGAGAAAAACAGTTTTTTACATTTTTTCTTATTAGATTTGTATGATCAAACACTAAAATAAATACAGAACCTAAAGTTCTGCAGCTAGAATACTGTTATTTTACAGCTTTTTTCTAACATTTTCCAATCAAACAGGTTCAATAAAATGACATCACAAAATGTTCTGTAGGAAACAATTACTCTGAAAACTTATATATATATAAAAATATTTGTATAATTATAGTACAACTAATGAATACAGCATTTCATATTTAAACATCATACTTATAAACAGAAACAAAAAGTAAGTAGAATTGTTTAAGAGAAATTACAAAATGGCGACATATACACATAGTCAATTTGAAGGAGCAGTGTGCAGGATACGATTTAGTACATCTAACAATGGGGATGTAGGTTCCAACCCATGGATAACTTGTTCACTCACCCTCCTATCCCAAGTCTGTAGGAGAATGTATATTGGCTGCAAAAAACATGAGGCCCAATCATGTTTCCTCTGTCCATTCTGCGCTGCTGTAGACGTGGTAGTGCAACCTAGAGGACAAAAAGATCAGAATCAGAAACGGGTTTATTGCCAGGTAGGTTCACACGTACGAGGAATCTTCACTAGGTGCATACATACAAATAAAAAACTAAAATAAAAAAAAGTACACAGATAGCGAACTAAGAACACTGTAATAAAAATATAGTAAGATAGCAATAAAATAAAGCAGTAATTTACATCGAAATAGAATGCAATAAATTATAGAATATAAAAGATGTGCAGTAAGCAATATTTAAACATTGCATTATTTACCATCCTGTGATCTCAATTATGTAATGCATAGAGTCTGCGTTGTGGCTGAGGTAAAGTGTCAATGGGGGGAGGGGGCGGGCCTTATTGAGGTGGCGAGAGGTTTTGGTCCTGATGGAGAGAGGTTCTGGTCCTGATGGAGAGAGAGGTTCTGGGCCTGATGGAGAGAGGTTTTGGTCCTGATGGAGCGCGGAGGGGAGGAGGGTGAACAGTTTGTTACATTCAATTTAAGGTTTTACTGCAACAAAAAAAAGAAAGTTGCCTTCATTTTACATGCAGCAAAATTATGTGTATTTTATCTGTTTTTACATAGAATTCAATGTAATTTAACATTCAAGACAATTAAACAATGCAATTATCCTGTAAGAAAATGATAATTTCTCATCAAACCAATTTACAGAATAAAACCTTTATTTATTTTTTAAATAAAAGTAATTTACTGTATTTTTATGGTATTTACACGTAATATAGAAAAACAAGAAAGGTCTGTAAAATAATACAGTACATTTCTGTGAAAAAACTTACAGCGTAGGTAAGAATGGAGAAACCAGCTCGAGTGCGCTAGAATTTGAAAGGAGGCTACACAACCGAAACAAATCTGCCCCTTCCTACAGACTTCCTTACAGAGCCCCTCCTCCAACACATACAAACGCGCACATGACCAATGAGGGCACGAGATAAGTTTGTGCACAAGATGGAAGGCTGACAGGCAGGTAGGCCATCCAATTATCTGTCTAGCTTTTTACAGCGCCACAGCTTCCACAGATGAAATATTTGTATATATTTATTGTCAAAGCATTTAATGTATTCATTGCTATCGGGATGTTAAGAGCATTCCATGGAATATAACAAAGTGTTTCTGAAGTGAATTACCTACCCTACCTTTAACATTCAGAAAAAATGTTGTGTAGAGTTACAGGATTTAGCAAGGTACCATGAATTTAATAGAAGAATAGAATAGAAATATAATATAATCACTTAAAGCAGATGTTCATGAGCAAACAGACAAGAAGGTCAACATCAGATGTAAACAGGCCCAAAACATCAACTCATGACGGCCATTTTAGCACCACACTGTTAAAAACACTTATAGGAGCTTACACACGGCGGCGTGCGTTGAAGCTTGCCGGCGGGCGTGTCTGACGCTCGACCAACAACCAATCACATGAATCTCCCGTCCCGGACACACAAGCACGCGGTTTGATTGGCTAGAGCTTGTACTGGCATATGATTTGTTGTTGTTTTGTGTCAGTTTTACGTCGCCACATCCAGAGCCATATAATAGAAGAGTTACGACAACGGAAGTCCAAAAACGGTTATCGTCACGTCGTTCATGTCAAGCCCCCAGGAAGTGCGCCGGACTCAGATGAAAATATTTGTGCTGGCCAAACGGCGGTACTACACTTCCGTTTGGTTGCCAGGCCCGGAAACACTTTTTCCCATTGACTTACATGGGGAAAGAATGGTCTGTAAATCGTTGGATAATTTTTTTTAAACTAAATAAACTACCCAGTATGAAAACTTGTATAGCCCTTATTAAAAACATTTTCGTTCCTCAAGTTGTAATAATGTGCTAATAACGTTATTCTGAGAGTTATTTCCCTCTGCATTATGAACGCGCATCTAACCCACGGGACCGCGCCGCCCGGCACGTTCATGTTACGTGTCCCGACCAAGCGGCAAACTCTGGGGAACAGCCAGGAAGCCAATACGGAAGTGCCACACACTGCAGTTCATACATGGGCCGCTAGGGACTGGCTGCAGAAAGGAGCAATTTCCATAGACCCCCATGTTAAAATGCCCAACTTTACAGCAGAAAAAAACATGTTTCTACCAATGGATGCAATAAATATTATTATCGATATAGTTAGATTCCACCTTCATGATTATGAATCTGTGAGTGAATTGTTTTCTAACACGACCCTTTTATTTATATTAGGTCTTAAAGTTTTTGCATAAATTAGGGCGTGGTCACGTTTATGGACACGTACATGCCTCACTGTCAGCTAACAGCAACTTGTCCACTCTGCTAGGCTACAACCAGAGCCATATAATAGAAGAGTTATGACATCTCCGTTCACTCCAATGGACCACTTTTTTACAGCAATGGCGGATCGTGGAGCCTCTCAATCGTTCCCCGGAAGTTAGCACCAAGGCTAGCAGAGCAGTAGAGTTGCATCGGGACGAATCCCGATGGGCCGGTACCGAAGTGGGCCGGTCGGATAAGTCACTAGCACATCCCCCATAGGCGGCGCGTGAGGCTCAGGTTTGGGAAGGCTAAATAACTTTTTTTACCTGACGCTGCCCGCCTCCGGCATCTATAGAAAAGAAATCAACTCAGTGTGCGGAGTTTAAATCTCTCAAGTCATATTACAGGATAAAGGAAATACAGTTTAAACTGCCGTATGCAGAGAAGACGCCGACGTGTGACACTTATCATTCATATTAGATCATCAATCAGATCATCGATCATATAATATCATAATATATAACATATTTTCTTATCTGAGTCAGCTTCTCCAACCGTATCTGGCCGTGCAACACTTACAGTGTCACATGCTGTATGCAGAAGTATTATTTTAAGCAACACATTATGTTGACGAAACACTCGAGACAAATGTAATTAAAGTCAGATCCACTCGTGTCTTAGACGTGAACGCGCTCTCAGCTGGAGAGAGAAACCCTGGCTTGATTTACCGAGTTGATAACCAGCGTCGTAGGCAGGGTTGGGAGGGTTACTTTGTAAATGTAATAAGTTACTTATCAAGAGCACAACTGAAACATAACATCTGAAACGATGTAACAACATAATAAACTTGTTGGGGATGCAGCTTGGGATGTGAGGAGTGAGGGACACGGCTTAGAACGGGCATGTCACCTTCTGTCCTGCCAGTGTTGGCAGGACATGAATTAAAATGTCGAACTCGGAATTCATTTTAAGGACATTTCGGCCAGGGGTGTAGAGCTATAGTTTAAGCACCGGATTGGCAAAACAGGAGAGTGTGTGCACCAGTCTGCCTTGATCTATGAATTCATGTCCGTGACACTCACAGTATCTGCTGCCCACAGCTGTTTTTTAGAAAGAAAACCTCCTTCACTTCATGACATCTCTGCAGCGCCAGGAGGCAGCGGGAGGGTTAAGTCAGCCTCTAACGGCCCGTCCACACAGCGGCGTGCGTTGACGCTTCCCCATTCACTTTGAATGGGGTGACGTCACTTTTAGCCGAAATGCATCGTGGGAAGCGACGTGGAGCGTAGCTGGCGTGTCTCGCAGCAAAAGTTGAGCAATGTTCAACTTTTGACGCCTCGGTGAGGCGTCAGTCAATCGAATCATATGCCAGTACAAGCTCTAGCCAATCAAACCGCTGCTTGTGTGTCAGGGGCGGGAGATTCATGTGATTGGTTGTTGGTCGAGTGTCAGACACGCCTGCCGGCAAGCGTCAACGCACGCCGCTGTGTGGACGGGCCGTGAGAAGACCAGTGCGCCGCGCAGTGCCTTTCACGCACCGCCTTTCACGCACCGCCTTTCACGCACCGCCTTTCACGCACCGCCTTCACTGTGTATACCTTCAGAAATAATCATTAGTAAGGCTAAAGACTAAAGAGCGACCGCAGGCTGATGTGTTTTAACCACACACACACCTATATATACACACACGCGATTTAAACGCAGACTTTTGTTCCTCCATGTTTCGTTGTTATTGTTTCACTGAGCGAGCGGACCCACGTTTTTTTTTCAAACGCTATTTTGGTCCATCTGCGCCGGTAATAGGTTTTTTGGGCTGTGATGATTCGGCTGTTACTACTTGAATATTAAATGTTGAGAGGAAATCTTTCCACCAATAATTCCAATAAGTAATCCAAAATGTATTCACTTCAGGTTTACAAAAGTAACTGTAATCAGATTACTCGTTTTTCAAATGTAACGCGAGCTGAATACAGTTACTTGATTTTTGTATTCTGATTACGTAACGCCGTTACATGTATTCCGTTACAACCCAACCCTGGTCGTAGGACCACTTAGCGAGATCTCGTGTGTTAGTTTGTTGTTGTTAGTTTGTTTGTTACTCAAACTGGCTTCGTAGTACAGGGCACAGGTGGCTAGCAGCGCTAATGTCAAAGACACAGACACTATACATTATATTTTACCAGGATGCAGTGACACAAATATTTACATATTTACATTTACTATCTACAGCACCCGTCGCCCCTGACATCCCCCACTCCCCCCGTTGACAATTTACTAGCGGTACCGAAGTGGGCCGGTCGAGAGTCCCGGGATGATTTTTAGTCCCATTCCACCACTGGCTACATGAGTCCGTATGATCGCCCATATTGACGCACCTCCAGGCCCGGACTGGCCATCGGGAGGACCGGGAGGTTTCCCGATGGCCTGGCTTGTTAAGTGGCATGCTGGCCTGAGGATTTTTTTTTTGTATGTATATATTGTGAACGCAACGCTGCGCAAATGTGGGTCTGACTCTGCCTCACAGAGGGTGACTGGCTGTCTACATGATGTGGCCTGCCGACATGGCCACTTTCATACAGACCATACTAATGCCCTCGATTGGTCTCTGTGTGTCATTCAAGCTCGGGAGGGTGTGTGTTAGTGTATGTGTGGCGCGAGCGAGTGAGATAAAGCGCGCACACCGGTTACGTGTATTGTTGTTGTTAGCATCTGGTGCTAGCTGCGCTAACGGATATAAGGAGCTTTTTCAACAACAAGGTGGAGGAGAGTCCTCTCCAGTTAGACTGAGAGACTGATAACCTCAGCTCAGGTGAGGTAAAGGACTCTCTGAGTGTTTAGATAGTTAACTTAGTCTAAGTTATCTCTGTGGGTCTCAAACGGTTTGGTCACCATTTATGTAAACACATATTTCCATTTGAGGGGGGAGTGATTAGTAAAATATTCATGAATAATAATTTAAAAAAAACGTTAACTAGGTGAAAAAAGACAAGATAAACTATTAAAACTTGTTGAGAGCTAAAACTAGTCTTTGCTTCTGCCTCAACGAGGAGCAGGGGCAGAGGAGGGATACAGGTGAGGCTGGTTCAGGAGCACACACACTCACAACTATAAATGAACCAAAAACAAATAAATAAACATGTTTCAATGATGGACTGTCCACTCCAAGTAGGGAATGAGTCCTTACCCCAAGTGAAGGAGTTCAAGTACAAACAAACAAAATACCCCTCTCATACCAATCACTCCTAAACAAGGATTTTCTGTTTATAATAATCACTCTATTGTTCCATAAAGTAGATCCATGAGGAGAAAAATTGTGGGTAAATATCATTTTCCAATAATGAAGTATCTGCTTTTAAAAATTTGACAATTTGGTCGGAATCTTATTAACCTCAAAATCACATTTTAAAAGAAAATCAAACCCTCCTAGACGTTTAAATATGGCCTTTGGAATATGGAACCACATGGATTCTGGCTTGGACAAAAAAGCTTTCAACCATTTTATTTTAATTGTTCCAATCATCGATTCAAAGTCTAAAGCTTAATTCCGCCTTTATCATATTCTTTAACAAGCTGTGACTTTTTAATGTAGTGAGTTTTATTTCTCCACAAGAATTGGAAAATAATTGAGTTTTTTTTTTTAATATTGGCCGAAGAGACAAAACATGAGTGGCATGGATAAATAAGTTTAGATATACCGTCTGCTTTAGTAAGAAGAACTCTGCCAAAAATAGTAAGATCTCTAGTTAACCAACGACTGAGAGATTTCTTCATATCTGTGATACGGTTAACAAATATTAAGATCTTCTCTCCTGATATAATTTTTAGACAATGTTATTCCTAAATATTTTACTTCAGGTACCACTCTAATAGAGTCAATAACGGAATCATCACATTAATGGATAGGGAGTAATTCACATTTTGAAAGATTAAGAGATAACCCTGATGCTTTTGAAAAAATTGAAATTGTGTTAAGAGTTTCCTTTACCATGGATTTATTCTTTGTCAAAGAGGGTAATGCCTAATATTTTGTGATTCTTTATAATAAGCGTTGTTAAAACTTGGGTGGTCAGAATAAATAATTTTGGGGAAATAGGGAAACCCTGTCGAATACCACGTAAAACCTTAAACCTAGGGCTCATTCCAGGGTTCAAAGATACAGAACTATCTATGTCCGAATAGAGCATCCTAATTATGTTGCAGAAATGTTCACCAAAACCCAGAAATGTTAGAGTTTCCATTAAAAAGGAATGTTCAACAGTATCAAAAGCCTTATAAAAATCCAGAAATAATACGAGACCTTCAGTATCAATAAACTCCTGGTAATCGAGCATATCCAATATCAGTCTGGTATGGTTATGAATACTTCTGCCCTTAATAAAGGCTGATTGACATTCATCTACTAGTTGATTCAGACCTGAGTTTAACCTGTTAGCATAAACATGTGCTAACAGTTTGTAATCATTACATAGTAGGGTAATAGGTCTCTAATTATCCAACTTTTTTTTTTTTGAATTTTTTTTTTTTGGAATTAAGGTAATAAGGCCATGTTTCATGGTTGGCGAAAGGTTTCCTGCTGAAATGCAATCTGTGAAAGCCTTATAAAGCATTTTTCGCACATCTGACCAAAAATATTTGTAGAACTCTATGGTTATACCGTCCAGCCCTGGTGATTTGCCACCAGACATTTGCAGTAATGCACTATCTAATTCTTCAATTTTTAGTCGATCGTCCATATACTGTTTAAAAGGATCATCTATTGTCTTTTTGAATTCTGTAATTTTACTAAAAAAGTTAGCACAATTTCCTTTAGAAAACTTTGAGTTATATACATTTCTATAAAGATTTTGCTTGCTTTTCAAGATTGAAGAAATAAGAAGTGTTTTTCTCTCCTTGCTCAATCCATCGGGCTCTCGAACGAATAAAAGCTCCCTTAGCTTTTTCCAAATACATATTGTCTAATTGAGTTTGTAAATTGTTCAGTTTAATTTTCTCATCCAATGATAACTCAGCTTTAAGGCATACATTATTAATTTCACTTTATCGCAATCTGTCTCACACTAAATTTAAACCATTCCCATTTACTGAGAGATGACATATCCAAAGCCAGAGTTTCTTTTATCAGTTGTTTGATCTTTTTACAAAAATCTGCATTCTCCAAAAGACTATTATTGAATTTCCATATAGGTTTAAGATTGGGACTGAAGTTGCATAGTAAAAAGGACAAAGAGATGACACAGTGATCAGTCAGAGGTGATGCTGAAATGTCACACTTTGAGACATTATTAGTTAAACTAATTATTAGTGAATAAAGGTTTTGATTTGCAATATTTATACAACAAATCGATATGTGTATGTATTTACATCAATATGTTTTAAAAAATAAAACAGAATTTGCTAATATTAAGTGATAATATTAGGATTAGTGTGAACAACTAGTTTACATGTTACTAACAGTGCCTTGGTTAAAGAGCCTGTTGTTTATTTATAGCTTTGAATTCTTTAAAACCAATATTATCTTCTTAAACTTGTATGGTAGTCAGGAACATCACTTTCTAATGTGTATTGATATATTTAGCGGGAGGGGATCTAAAGTAATGCTTTAAAATTCAGATTAGATTAATTTCTACCATTTTCTTAAATTAATGGTAGTTTCAGTAATCCCCTGGTAATTGAGGACACAAGTTATCTAAACGACTAATGCCATCTTTATGGCTTTCAGAAAGGACAGGAGACCGACAGGTGACTATCAAAGGACTAGCAGCAGCAGCAGCAGCAGCATGATGATGATGATGATGATGATGATGATGATGATGATGATGATGATGATGATGATGATGATGTTAAATGTGTTGCTTTAGGAACATCCATTGCAAATACATGGAATTCAATAAACATTGAATAGCATATCATGCAGTTTGTCGGTGCCTTTTCCTCCGTGTTGTCCTGGTTTGCTGTGCTGCCTCCTAGTCGCCACCATGGTTTGCTGTGCTGCCTGGGGATGCTCCAATCGCTCAGAGAAAGGAGTACGAATGTACGGCTTCCCCACTGACACAGAGCGGAGGAAGCAGGAGCAATTTCACGACCAACAGCAAAAAAATATGTGATTTATATACAAACACTGCATTTGCACTTTTTCACAAAACGAAAACCACACCATTGGGAAAGCTTAATGTTTTGTTTAATACAAAAAAACAGGGAAAGGCTTGAAAAACACTGAGAGTTGAGACTCAGGGTGCAGGGTGAGGGTCTCAGTGCAGGTATTCAGGCTCCATTGAATCCCCCTCTGGTTCTTGTGCTGAGAGAGGGAGTAACAGACAGGAGAAAGGGTTATACACACCTATATAGCACACCTATTGGATGGGAAATTGCCTTGGGGAGATAAGGTGTGGTCTCTGTTCCCAACTGAAGTTATGGAACTTTATTATTTGTGAGTTTAACAAAGTATGACAAATGGCATCAGTAACAGATGTGATATGAATTTCTATAAAGTTGTCTCACATTCTTGGTCATATTTTATATACAGTATGTAATGAGTATAACATGTCCAGTAAGTATAAAGTGTTTCCTAATACTGTGTATTCAACCACTATGGAATATGTATGTGGGCAGACAAAACTGAGTTGTTCTGTGTGTGAAGTAACCTCAAGTCACTCGTTTGTCAAGACAAAAAAGGGCAAGACTATGCTGAGAGCAGAGGCTATACCCACCATCTACTGTACGTGCATCGCCCTGTGGTCAAAAAGACAAGGGCCCCTGTATCTACAAAGCCCATAGCTCATGATCACAGCGATAGTGTGAAAGGTGACACAGGTATAATAAGTATGAACTCTTAGTAACAAAAGTAATATTTCTTATTTTTAAGTGGTATAATATTTTAAATGTTCGAACATTTACAGTGCCATGTCTTCTACTTACATTAGTCTCAAAGATTGAAGGAAGAAGGGAAGGGATCACTGCCCTCCACCTGCCAGCACCCAGCCAGAGGAGCGCAAACAACAAAAACAAGCAAGGTGTCCCGTCATGTACCTGGACGTTTGGGTTGGCAAAATGGAGTAAGAGAGGGACTTGAAAAACCTTGGTGGCTCTCTACTCATGTTGTTACAGTTGTCTTGGTTACAGCTCTCAAGTTTTTTTTGGTGCCATTTCCACATCTTTAGAAAATATGAACAAATTGAAGTGAAATCAACCTCTTCTCTGGAGAACAAACTTTGATTTCTCTGTCTTGGGAGTTTGCAGTCTTGCAGTTTTGCTCCTCCACCTGTAACATCACTGCCCCTCCACCTGCCATACAAGATTACTTATATAATACAGTGATATAATACATGTTTAGTATGCTTACTTATATAAAACAGTAGTATTAAACGTACCTTGTGTTTTCACTTTCACTTAAGTTCCTCTCCCTTTGCCATCAATCCAAAATCAGCTGAGCTGCAACATTATACAGACAGGTAATAATCAACATAATCACAGACACAATATGGCTCTGCTAAAAACACTCACTCTTACACGCACCAAAGTTATATTTATCTAATATTTAACTCCCTCCACCCCCGCATACAATCCCGTTTAGAAGCCCCTCTTCTCTAATTCAACAACGTTGGACCAAATGACATTAAGAGAACGGAATTTACAATTTAAAGGCTGTTCAACGTGTGTTGCTAACTTGCTTCGGTATCCTAGCTTGATCTGTTATCTGTAAATGTTCCCTAAATCTACTAATTTAGGGATAATCCACTGACATCCTTTAATACACATGTTAATTTGAATCAGATGTACTGATAATATCCGCAATATAAATCTTTAAACTTCTTCTTACCTTTAAAAGTCCGTCACGAACGGTCTATTATGCTGCAACTCCACAGCTCTGCTAGCCTTGGCGCTAACTTCCGGGGAACGATTGAGAGGCTCCACGATCCGCCATTGCTGTAAAAAAGTGGTCCATTGGAGTGAACGGATATGTCGTAACTCTTCTATTATACGGCTCTGGCGCTGGCTACAACGTTAGTTAGTCATAGTACTGTACTTGACCCTTTAGCTTTAGCCGTGTTCGTGGTGATTGTGCCTTTTAGGGAATATTGTTACAAATACCAGACAATTAAAATGTCGTGCTGTGTGCTTGAATGTACTAACAGAACTTCCAAGAAGTCTAAAATATATTATAATAATATTATACATGTTAACCCCGTTCGCAGGTGTTTGTGTGCTTGGTAGCTTAGCTTGTTACTTATTAGCCAGCTAAAGACGTACCCTTTATGCATACATATACATTTTAGTTTATGATTCAGCCTTGGGTAAGACTTTTATAGTCTATGGCTATGACGCCCATAATGCTAAACAGGAGCAAATGTTAATAGGGGACCCAATTATCACAGTGGTGGCTGCCGGAGCTAACGGAGCCGCAGGGGGCTAGCTCCAGCCGGCGTCCCGGAGCTAGCCCACTGCGGCTCCGTTAGGTCCGG
This sequence comes from Pseudochaenichthys georgianus, assembly GCF_902827115.2. Classification (NCBI taxonomy): domain Eukaryota; kingdom Metazoa; phylum Chordata; class Actinopteri; order Perciformes; family Channichthyidae; genus Pseudochaenichthys; species Pseudochaenichthys georgianus. The sequence continues at coordinate 24,861,396 of NC_047507.1, read as the reverse complement.
GCGGTGGAGTCCGTCTTTTCTCAACGTGTGAATGACAAGCATTAAGAATAACAAAATATAGCTAATTCTCTTGCAGATTGTCTCATTTGATTATGAATGTAACGTTTATATAGGGGAACGACACTGTTAGCAGTAACTTGGTATGCATGTATTTCATGTTAGCTTAGCCTCTTAGCCTGAGCTAGCTCTGTTTACTTCCAGTTCGGAGGCAGCAGGTTCCGCCTCGGCTCCGCCTCTTTGCCCTTATTTGGAGCAGGCGGGATTAGACTCTGACGGCACAGTCGAGCCGTTAGTGGCCGACTCCGCCTACTAAGGGCTTCACGGCAACTCTGCAGAATCCTATCGGTGACGTCACGGACACTACGTCCATTTACATCCCCCGTGCACAATCACAGACAGCGCTCTGCATCGAGCCATTGTCTCCCATGCAGATTTGTAAAAATAAAGTAAGTACCATTTGTTAGCAGGTTATAATAGATTGAATGAGCAATAATACGAGGATGGTCCGGATCTGGGGGTGGGAGGGTTTATTTTTCCATAGTCTTTTTTTTTTCTTGTCTGATTGTTGTTATTGTTTGTTTTTTCTGTATTTTTTGTAATTTGTGTTGTATTAGTTGTGATTGTACATTGTATTTTTCTAAATGTGTATGAATACATTTTTGAAAAACATTTGATCAACAAAAAAAAAGGATTTGGTCAGGATATAGACTCAGTGTGTAGTTTATTAATTAATCAATGCTCTCTACATTAGGAAAACACATACCGGTGTGCCAGAGGGAGTCACACACAGCTGTGCCTAGATAACCAAACAAATTGACAAGATAACCAAAATCCTTGAATCTACACACAGCAAATAATCTCAAATGACACAACGAGATGTAAAAGGAGATCACACATACAGTATAGTCGATATAAAACTGTCCGCTTCAATCTGAAGAGCAACTAAAACAAAACACGGGAGTGTATCTTGTTCTTGTGAACATTAATGTTATCCACAGCATACACAGAGACCACAAAGTTCTTAAGGAGAAAACTAGTTGCTAAAACAAAACACGTTAGTGTACCTTGTTAGCTAATGTTAGCTAGCTGACAACGTTACACATTGCACTCATATTACTCACCAACATCTTGTAAAGCCGGTCCCGCTGCTCTTACAGAACCGACTAACTCCCCTTTTGTGTATGTACAGCTCTCAACATGCCCAGACTTGTAGTGATTTTCACCTCGTTTTATACTTTTCGCCTCATTCTGAAAGAAACAGGTGAAATTTGCTAACGTGACGGCCATCTTTGTGATGGTGACGCGTATTGTGCGAGACCAGAGACCTGTAGTTCACTGAGCGGTTTCACACACAAAAATGTGTAACTTCACAGTTTTACGACACATTTTTATTTTTTTGACTTGCAAAATGTTCTTTTAAATTGACAAACATCATATGTGTCATTCGTGGCACAATTCAAACTGGATCAAAATATAACTTTTCTCTCTCCATTGACTTCAATGTATAATTTTCCGCTTCCGGGGTCCCATGGAGGCTCCCGGAAGGGGAGAGACTTCGCCTCTCTATACAAATTCATTCAAAAATCTTCTACACTTGATTACTTGATCTGTGTTTTATCCTCATGGTCTTGCATTATAAGCAGGGATGGAGTCTCATATCAAATGACCTCGCTTTAAAAATCTTGTTTGTAAAGTAACTAGAGGTCAAATAAATGTAGCTGAATACAAAATACAACATTCTTATTAAAGGTGGGGTAGGTAAGTTTGAGAAACCGGTGTCAGTACCAGATGTGTTCGGGCTACCAGATATGTTCGGGTGTATTTCCGTCACAGCCGTCATCCGTCATATCCGTCAACTCACCTCCCTCTGCTCCCAGCGCTCTGCTGCCACACACCGGCCGTCTGCGGAACTGCAGCCGGAGGAACTCGGGACAGCTTGTTATGTGTGGGGTGCTATGGTGGGGTCCCATGTACTTTTGCACATAAATAATATTTCTAATTATTTACAATTAAAAAATATATATATTCTGCGTTACTTTAGCCAACACTTTTATAAAGCCACTAGATTAGATAATTACGAAATGTGTAGATAGAATACATATCTTTTAGTTTGTTATTTTGTCATTATGTTTCATGTTTTATTTACCTTTTAGTATTTTTATATAGTATCTGAACTTTGGAGAGGAGTTGGGAGACACACGACACATCACATCACATCTACAGATCAAGACAAAGCGAATGGAAGTACTCCCATACTCCTAGCGTGAAAATGTTTGTGAAAACGTGTGCAAAGTCTCCGAAAATCCAAAAAATAAGCTCATATTTGAATTCCCCATAATAAAACAAATCATTCAGTAAAAACAAGGCCCCATTGATCATCTACTCTCTAAGACGATTCCAGGGATGTCTGGCTTGAGTTTCTACCACCAGGGAAAGTGGACAAAAGTGTCCGAGATCAGCCTCTTAATTTACCCAGGGCCTAGTGCTTGGCTTTGGGCATGAACATTCAGGAAACTCCCCTGAGTATTTTATTAAATATCTGAACTTTGGAGAGGAGTTGGGGGACACACGACACATCAAATCACATCTACAGATCAAGACGAAGCGAATGGAAGTACTCTTAGCGTGTGAAAATGTTTGTGAGAAACGTGTGCAAAGTCTCTAAAAACGGAGCAGTGGCTGTGATGCTAGCTTTGCGGCTAGCGGTTAGTTGTTGTTGTTTGAAGTTGTTGCTATGGAAACAACATGACGGAGAAAAAGTATAATCTTCTACATATAATAACGGACAAAGTAAAGAATGAAGTGTCGGCTATGTTTAAATGTTCGGAATTTGACCATCATGGCCCTCTTGAGTTGCCGTAAAATATGACGGATATGACGGATGACGGCTGCAACGGAAATACACCCGAACATATCTGGGAACCCCGAACACATCTGGTACCTACACCCATAGATATATATAACCACTAGATGGCTCATGGGAGATTTTCCAGCGTAGCTGACCGGCCGCCATCTTGCTACAGTTAACAGTTACTCTGATTCGCGTTATGGTAGCTGTTGTAAGGTGAGTGATCTGCACAAAAATACTCTTAACTCACTGAAATCTTGACTGATTTACAAACGGTTTGGTTTTTATAAACATGATTAGCATGGCTATGATACAGGATGCTTGGACATGTTGAAATTGCAGCTTTTCTTTCTGTATGTGGTTGTATTTATTAGCTGGCTAATAACAAGAGGCTGTCAGTGAGACCTAGTATTACAAAGTTGACCCAGCAACTTTTGTTATGGAAATCTAGGACCCAACACGGCTGGAGAGTACAAGTCAAAGTGATCAAAACAAATAAATGGTGAATCGAACAGAGCTGTCTTTGTGGTTATTTATTTGAAGCTTCAAATAACATAAGATACAATAAAAATAGACACAAGTCTCACAGAGCATAGAATAGTCTGCGAGAGTGTGCCCAGTACAATGTGATAGCAGAGCTTATATAGAAAAAGAGTGGGAACGTTATAAATCTGTCTTCACACGGTCACATTGTTATTAGACATCTTCTGGCCTTGAGCTGTAGATAGCATAACGGTTCTCAGAGTAGGGAAGTTCTTGTGTGACTGTGTGTGAGTCTCCCAGTAGCCAAAGCAGCTCTGTGGCCTTGAAGCGCCTGGGAATAAAACCCAAGGTAGAGTAGAAAGGAAGAAAACAGTACATCTCAGGAAATGAGAAGCATTTGGTTTAAGTATATAAGGATATAATAAAAATGTCCACTACATTCTCCCCTTTTGATCATACTTGATCAATAAAAAAAACAAATGACAGGATAGACTGATATAACACATCAATGAATACACTCCATCGCTGGTTTAAGTAAACACATCACAAATATATCATAGAAAACTGGCTGTTTTTGTGGAGGACAGACTCCAATATAATGTAAGCATAAGAGAGGAGATACACATGATTATATTGTAGTGTCGGAATCAGAATGGAATAGCAGTATACTGAACGAAAGCTGAGGATACCATGCTGGAAACGCACTTCTTCAGTATTGGGATAATCAAACAGGTACAACTGATTAATAGGCCAAAAATGATCGCTTTCATGCTGGCTAACAGGTCGTTGAGATGCAGCACGGTGTCAGTGATGTTCTTGGTGGCGTCGGGAATGTAAGTGCAACAGGAGTCACCGATCACATGACACAGGCCACCCTTTGAGGCGAACAAAAGGTCAAGAGCAAATTGGTGCTGCATGAGCATGTTCCTAGAGGCTATTATGAATGGGGGCAATGCCTGGAAGCCTTGCGTCGTCTCGTAAGTGAGGTTCTCTAGCCGGACGTGTAAGGTATCTATTTTATGGGCATTGTTTACTGTACCCCACCATGGGAACAGGCCACCCATGAATTTAGCTCCAGCGGACGTCAGATCTCTTTTTACCTTGTGGTGGTCGGGGTGTTGGAACTCTGGGTAATGATGTGTCGTGTACATTAAGGACGTGAGTACAGTGACTGCTGGATTCAAATCCACTAGAGTGCATGTACCTATCCAGAGGGGAGCCAGAACTTGATAGAGCTTGTCGCTGCACAACCAAACGTAATCTTGTGGTGCGCTAAACCCAGTATCACTGGGCCAGGCCAGTTGGAGGGAGATATGTTTAACATCAGGGAATGCTACGTTAGAAAGGATTCTTTCAGGGGCACCGGATATGTGACAATACGAGATTTTGTAAGCACCGTAACTGCATGTGTTCCGTAGGATACGAGTACAACCAGTAGTAGTACCTAGGGAAAAATAAGGTGGTGTAAGAGACGTTTTGTGGTACACTCTCTGGATGCAGAGGCTGTGTTTCATCCCTCTCAAATGACTGGGGTGCACATGGCTGACGGGTTGGTACTTTGCGTATGTGGTATCAAACGTGGATGCACGCAAAGGGGAGTTAGACCGATTACTGCATGGTGGGGGAAGCTGCCTAGCATAACGCCACTCGGTTACGCTACCTATGTATAGATTAAATGTAGATGTACCTATGGATGTCAACAGTTGCGTCAAAGGTTGCTTACGCTTTTCGGGGGTCCGAGTTTTGGGCGCGATGTCTATGTAAAATGTGCCACACGGGTCAGCTCCTCGACCCATGTGGTTCGCCCTGCTTTCCCCAGCCCCTCGACCCATGTGGTTCGCCCTCCTTTCCCCATGTACCTCAATTTTGGCTGACATGCTGTATGCTGACCATGGATACATAAAATATAGGACTAGTCCTAACACAACTATCATGGCAAGTATGCAGAGGAACCATTCTATGATTGTCCAGGCTCTCCAGTAGTATTCACATTGCTCACGGTTGCGTTGTCGTCTCTCCAGCCGAGCCCTCATCACGAGGGGGAAATGTTCCATGGTGTGTGTGAGTGTATTCTCTCGGTCGATTTCGTGACACGGACAGTCAGACTCCGCACACCGATAACACAAACGAGGAACCAGAGAGCATATGGAACCGCTCAGCTGGCACTCGCTCGTGACACCTTGTGTGTAGTGTGTTTTGGTGTATGTAGTGCAAGTGTGGTGCTGGTGGTGACCAGGACACGTCACTTGTTGTCATCTCTGTTGGTGACTTGGACACGTCACTTGTTGTCGTCTGCTTCTATTGGTGACTTGGACACGTCACTTGTTGTCATCTCTGTTGGTGACTTGGACACGTCACTTGTTGTCGTTTGCTTCTACCGTTTCTCCTTTCCTGTGACTACGACTTTGCAGTGGCTGGCGTGGACCCACGTAGCTCTCTCGGCGACCTTGACCGCTGTCTGGGTGACGAGAAGCACCTGGTAGGGACCATGCCAACGATTGGATTTACAGCTCTTTCTCCGGAAATCCTTGATCAGCACGAAATCGCCGGGTTGAAGGCGGTGAAGCGGACCAGTAGCAGGGGTAGGCAAGGCTGCGGCTACCTGACGCCGGATGTCTGCTAAAGTGGATGATAGGTTAACACAATATGACAACATAGCATCCTCACACAAAGTTGTGGAGGGAAGAGGACATCCTGGAATCTTGAGTCCAATCTGTGGAGGAGCCCCAAAAAGGATTTCAAATGGGCTGAGTTGACTCCGTGTTCTTTTCCGCATCCGCATGTACATCAGCACAATGGGCAGAGCTTGTGTCCATGACAGACCTGTGTCTGCACAGCATTTTGCTAGTTTGTTTTTTATTGTGCCGTTCTCTCTTTCCACCCCACCCCCACTCTGTGGATGATAAGCACAATGCTTTCTGATGTCCATGCCCATGTATTCTCCTATCTGCGTAATGGCCTCATTAGCAAAATGTGAACCGTTGTCACTAGAAATTTTGTCTGGTAGTCCCCATCTAGGAATTATTTCCCTCAGTAGTGCCTTTGCCACAGCATTTGCTGTCTGTGCTTTTACTGGGAAAGCTTCAACCCATTTGGACCACATGTCGACCACCACCAGACAGTGCTTCTTACCCTCTGATGGGCTAAGCTCAATGAAATCCAGCATTAGGTGCTCAAATGGCCTGGTGGGAGGTGGATGTGCTCCGGGTCCTGTAACCTTTACTGGTCTACCATAATTTTGCATAATGCAGATTAGGCATGCTTCACAGTGCTTTTGAGCTGTTACTGTGAACCCCCTTGTGAACCACTCCTGATTGATAGACTCTAACATCCCTCCTTTTGACACATGATCCAACCCATGTGTCAACTTAGCGAAATGAGGGAAAAAATGTCTTGGACCAACCCAGATGCTGGAGGTTGGGTCAAAAACAGCCCCAGCAGCCTTCCATTGAGCCTTCTCAACTGGCGTAGCTAGCTGCTGCATGGAAGTCAGTGATGACATTTTGTCAGTGAAGGAGGAGACAGGGATTTTAACAAATGAGCGTGCGTGAGGTGCGAGAGGAATCAGAGCAGCTGCCTTTGCGGCTGAGTCAGCAGACGCATTTCCTAGGGAAACTGGGTCTGTACTGCTTGCGTGTGCAGCACATTTACAGACTGCAACCTCAGATGGGAGCAGAATGGCGTCTAGTAAGCCTGCAACCAGTACATGGTTAAGTACTGGTTTGCCATCAGATTTCAGAAATTGTCTACACTTCCAAATAGCCCCAAAATCGTGTACTACCCCGAAAGCATAACGTGAGTCAGTGTAAATAGTCACGGTTTTGCATTCTGCAAACATGCAGGCTTCAGTTAGTGCGATGAGCTCTGCTGCTTGTGCTGATAGTGTCACAAACGAGCTGAGGACCAAAATGCAGAACACGGGAAACCAGGGATAGTCGGTAACCAGCTTTATTGATGGCAATAGGCTGGTAGGAGACAAAACGGCAGATAGTAGGCAAAGGGCTGGTCGGGGACAGGCGAGGGTTCCAGGAGAAAGCAGGACGGGAGTCGCAGGTACAGAACGGGTCAGGGAGCAGGCGAGGCAGGCTGGTCAGGGACAGGCAGGGTCGAAACCGGGAGAGCAATCTGAAGGGTAATGCGGGAAAGACTGGCATGCTGCAAAGTACGATCTGGCACTGAGGTGAAAGTGAAGTGGGCCTAAATACTAATGGAGCTGATGGGTGCAACAGAGTGAGAGAGAGACAGGGTGTGACTACCAGGTGACTAAGGAAAGTTAATGCAGAAAATAGGTGAGTGAGAAAGCAAACTGTGACAGAACCCCCCCCCCCCCTTAATGGACGGCTCCTGACGTCTAAGAAAATTTCTAGGAGAAAAAAAAAAAAAATATATATATATATATATATATCTAAGAAGAATAGACAAAAACCCTACAGACAAAGGGTGGAAGGTGGAGGTATGGGGAAAGGCTAATACTCATCTGAGAATGCTCTCTCGGTTTCTCCCTCCTGGAAGTCCTCGTCCTCCTCGACTGATGACGCTTCCCCCTCCCCCTCGACGAAGCCTCTGGTCTGTAGCGGACGAGTGCCCCCTGGCTTAACGCCTGGTTGAGCGTGGGTCCTAGAAGGCTGCTCCGGGTAACGCAGGTGGAAGTCTCGGATGAGTTGAGGGTTGAGGATATGACGAGCAGGAATCCACTGCCTTTCCTCGGGACCATAGCCCTCCCAGTCCACCAAATATTGAACCCCTCTTCCTCTGCGACGGGAACGGAGTAGACGACGAAGGGTGTAGGTAGGGCCCCCATCGATCATCCTAGGGGGTGGTGGTGGAGGGGCGGCGGGAATCATAGGACTCTCCCGGACAGGTTTAATCCTGGAAACGTGGAAGGTGGGATGGATCTTCATGTTCCGGGGCAAACTCAGTCGAACTGCTGCGGGGTTAATGACCTTGACAATCTCGAAGGGTCCAATAAACCTGGGTGCTAACTTCTTAGACTCCACCCGAAGGGGAATGTTCTGAGTGGAAAGCCACACCCTCTGGCCTACCTGGTACACAGGTGCCTTGGTGCGTCGGTGGTTCGCTGATGTGGCGTACCGGTTAGCAGACTGAAGCAGAGTTGTTCGAGCCTGCCTCCAAGTCCTCCGAGAACGTCTGATGAAAGCCTGGACAGACGGGCAGGTAACCTCCTTCTCCAATGCAGAGAACAATGGGGGTTGAAAACCGTATGCACACTGAAAAGGGGAAAGACCAGTAGCGGAACTGATGAGGGTGTTGTGGGCATACTCCACCCACAGGAGTTGTTTTGACCAGGTTGTGGGATGATCGGAAGCCATGCAGCGGAGAGTGGTCTCCATCTCCTGATTCTTCCGTTCGGTCTGGCCATTGGCCTGTGGGTGGAACCCGGAGGTGAGACTGACCGTCGCCCCGATTAGTTCACAAAACTCCCTCCAAAACACAGAGGTGAACTGGGGCCCCCGGTCGGAAACCACATCAGTCGCCAGTCCGTGAATGCGAAAAACGTGGATAAGAATCAGTTCTGCCGTCTCCTTAGCTGACGGGATCTTAGGCAGGGGTACGAAATGAGCCATCTTACTAAACCGATCTACCACCGTCAAGATGGCAGTATGTCCGTGGGACGGTGGTAGACCAGTCACAAAGTCCAATGAGATATGTAACCAAGGGCGACGTGGGACCGATAATGGATGAAGGAGTCCCGCTGGCGCTTGGTGAGATGGTTTGTGCCGGGACAGGCGATCACAAACTCCCGAGTGTCAGCCTCCAGCGTGGCCCACCAGAACCGTTCTAGAACCCTCCCCTTGGTACGTTGAATTCCAGGGTGGCAGGAAAGTCTGGATCTGTGAGCCCACTGAAGCACCTCAGCCCTCAAAACCTGAGGCACAAACAAACGGTTGAGAGGACAAGAACTCGGACCGGGTTGGTCCACCAAAGCGGTCTTAACCCTCTCCTCAATCTCCCAAGTGAGGACGCCGATCACCCGAGGAGCAGGGAGAATAGTGTCCGGAATACCCCAGTTGTCTCCCCCCCTCTCGAACTGCCGGGACAAAGCGTCGGCCTTAACGTTGCAGGAGCCCGGGTGGTAGGAGAGAAAAATTAAACCGGGTAAAAAATAACGACCACCTGGCTTGTCGGGAATTCAGTCTTTGCAAACCTGAAATGGTTGTTCTGTCCCCTCAAGCCAGTGTCGCCACTCCTCCAACGCCAACTTGACTGCTAGAAGCTCCCGATTCCCCACGTCATAGTTCCTCTCCGCCGAACTCAATCTCCTCGAAAAGAAAGCACAGGGATGGAGCTTCTGGTTCTCACCAGAACGTTGCGACAGGATGGCCCCCACCCCAACGTCAGAAGCATCCACCTCCACCACCAACTGACCAGCAGGATCTGGTACCTGCAGGATAGGAGCCGATGTAAACCGGCCCTTGAGGTCCTGAAAAGCCTCCTCGGCTGCAGGGGACCATCGGAACGTCACCTTGGACGAGGTCAGGGCGGTGAGCGGAGCGGCCACGGTGCTGTAGCCACGGATGAACCGTCTGTAAAAGTTGGCGAATCCCAGGAAACGCTGCAGCTCCTTCCGGGAATCAGGGACCCGCCACGAAGTAACCGCTGAAACCTTAGAAGGATCCATCTCCACACTTCCTTGACCCACGATGTAGCCGAGAAAGGCGACCGAAGAAGTGTGAAACTCGCACTTCTCCGTCTTGACGAACAGCGAGTTCTCCAGAAGTCTCTGGAGGACCGTCTGGACATGATGGACGTGTTCCTTGAGGTTCCTTGAAAAGATTAAAATGTCATCCAGATAAACAAAAACATAACGATCCAACATGTCCCGGAGTACGTCGTTCACCAATGCTTGGAAAACTGCAGGGGCATTGGTAAGTCCAAATGGCATCACCAGGTACTCGTAATGTCCTGAAGAGGTGTTGAAGGCGGTCTTCCATTCGTCCCCCTCACGGATTCGTACCAGGTGATAAGCGTTTCGTAGATCCAGCTTAGTGAAGATTGTAGCCCCCTGTAGTAACTCGAATGCTGACGAGATGAGTGGTAAGGGATAACGATTATTCACCGCGACGTCGTTCAGGCCCCGATAGTCAATGCAGGGTCTCAGGGTCTTGTCCTTCTTCGCCACAAAAAAAAACCCTACTCCTGCGGGTGATGTGGAAGGACGAATAATTCCTGCAGCCAGAGAGTCATTGATGTAAGTCTCCATGGACTTCCTCTCTGGTGCCGAAAGCAAGTACAACCGGGCCTTGGGTGGAACTGCTCCTGGATGTAGCTCAATGGCGCAGTCATAGGGCCGATGAGGTGGGAGAGATGTCGCCTTAGCCTTGCTAAAAACCTCCTTAAAGTCCAAATATTCTGCCGGAACCCCTGTGACATCCGGAACCAGGTTCATATCCACAGATAGTTGAGGTGCGGAAGCCTGCTTGAGGCAAACCTGATGACAGGAGGAACTCCAACCTAAGATAGACCCAGTTGCCCAGTCAATGTTTGGGTTGTGGCGGCGGAGCCACGGATAGCCCAAAATCAGAGGGATTTGGGGGGACCGTAGCACATGAAACTGGATTGTCTCATGGTGGTTCCCCGACATGAGCATATGTACCGGCGTCGTCTGGTGTGTCACCGTTCCCAGTAGGTGACCATCCAAAGCATTAGCCGGTACCGGCTGGAGCAACCGAACCTGTTGGATGCCCAGCTGTAGTGCGAGCTCCTCGTCAATGATGCTGACATCTGATCCGGAGTCGATAAAAACAGCCAGAGCCTGAGATTTGCCTGTCAGGAGGAGTTGAGCATGGCACAAGGGTCTTAGATTGGGGATCAGCTCAGAGGTTTGGCCCACCAGTATACTCCCCATTACTGATGAGCTCTGCCTTTTACCGGACAACGGGAAACCATATGTCCAGCCTGACCACAGTAAAGGCAAAGATTACCTCTTCGACGTAACTCCCTCTCCTCAGAGGTAAGACTGGTACGACCCACTTGCATGGGCTCGACCTCCCCGTACCGTGAGTCAGAGTAGGAATGGGAATTCTCCGCCGAAACCGGAAGTCGAAATCTCCCAGAAACCGGAAGTTGTTGTCGCGAGCAGCGGCCCGCCGCTCGCGTCTGTTGCTCTCCTCTCCGGGTCTGGATTCGTCGGTCAATCCGAGAGGTGAGCTCAATCAACCCATCCAAGGAAGCAGGGAGATCATAGGAAACCAGCTCATCTCTCATATAATCCGCTAATCCTCTCAGAAATGCGTCACACTGCGCCGGCTCGTTCCAGCTGCTGCGGGGGCTGCTGGTGCGGAAGTCAATAGCGTAATCCACCACCGTGCCGGAACCCTGGCTCAAACTCAGCAAACCCCCGGCAGCGTCGTGACCCAGACGAACGGAACCGAACACCTTCCGCATCTCCGCGGAAAATGCCACAAAAGAGGCGCAGGCTGACGTCTGCTGCTCCCACTCTGCAGTTCCCCATAACCGGGCTCTTCCCGTCAGATGATTAACGGTGAAAGCTACCCGAGCCGCCTCGGAGGCGAAGGTGTGTGGCTGCAGTGAAAACAATATGGAACAGTTTGTGAGAAAAGGACTGCATCCCTCCGGCTCACCAGCGTAGCGTTCCGGCGTTCCCACACGAGGCTCCGGAGCGTATCCCGTCGGGCCAAGGGCTGAAGCGAGCATCGGAGCTGCGGGCGGAGGGGCGGTAGCAGCCATGGTAGCAGCTAGCTGTTGTACCGTGGCGACCATCTGTTGCATCTGGGAGGTAAGGTAATCCAGCATTTGTCCCTGGGTTGAGGTTGCCTGGTGGGTCTCGGTAGCTAAGGTAGCTATCGTGACCTCCTGTCTTTGGATGGCATCCTCAACCCTTTCAAAGCGGTCTCTAGGAGACCCGGTGCTTGCTTGGTCCATTTCTGGCCAGATCGTTCTGTCACAAACGAGCTGAGGACCAAAATGCAGAACACGGGAAACCAGGGATAGTCGGTAACCAGCTTTATTGATGGCAATAGGCTGGTAGGAGACAAAACGGCAGATAGTAGGCAAAGGGCTGGTCGGGGACAGGCGAGGGTTCCAGGAGAAAGCAGGACGGGAGTCGCAGGTACAGAACGGGTCAGGGAGCAGGCGAGGCAGGCTGGTCAGGGACAGGCAGGGTCGAAACCGGGAGAGCAATCTGAAGGGTAATGCGGGAAAGACTGGCATGCTGCAAAGTACGATCTGGCACTGAGGTGAAAGTGAAGTGGGCCTAAATACTAATGGAGCTGATGGGTGCAACAGAGTGAGAGAGAGACAGGGTGTGACTACCAGGTGACTAAGGAAAGTTAATGCAGAAAATAGGTGAGTGAGAAAGCAAACTGTGACAGATAGGTGACATGGAAGTGGTCCAGAACGGAGTACAGCAGAATCTGAAACAACAGAAAAATCCACCCGATTAGTGCCCCCTTGGTCGCGAGAGGCAGACCCATCAACATACAAAATGAGGTCAGCGTTGGTCAGAGGAACGTCTTTTAAGTCCGGTCTAGGTGTGCACACAATGAGAAGTACGTCAACCGTCTTCAGGCAATGTTCAAACTAAATGAAGTCTCTCCTTTTGAAACATCATGTGTTGAAATAAACACCTGCAGTTCAAAAATAAAAAGTGAATTGCCTAATATTTTGGTTGTGGAATCAATTAATTTCTTTCTTTAAAGGCAAAAACATGAAAAAGCTAAGAGAAAAACCCTATTGAATACAATATTATTTGGAGCAACTTAATTTATAAATGGTTGTCAACTTAAAAACATGTGTTCATGTTCAACATGTGGTAATTAAGTACATACAATTTAAGATTACATTTAAATTATACGGTAAAACAAGTTGGAACTTTCGGAGTAATCAACTTAAAACCTTGTGTTTATGCTACCAATTATTAAGTAAGTGGTAATTGAAAACACCTCTGATTGTAGAGGAAAAGCCTTCTCCCCTTTCTCAAATAACTCTGTTGCTTTAACAACATTTCAATAGAAGTTGTCTTAACTCAATAACCATCGATGCAACCTATTGACTTGATTTTCTTTGTTAAGCCAAGGCATTTGTTTTTAGAGTGTACGTAGACTGGGCCTCCCATATAACCTGGCTGAGCCGATATAAAAACCAATCAGCAAATAACTTTTCAATACATTATTGATTACTATTTTTGTAGGTACTTTTAGGTTGGAAGTGAACATAAGTCAGAGATAAATGGTGTACTTTTACTCCACTACATGCATTAATACTTTTAGTTACTTTACAGATGTGGATGAATGATGTGAAATATAATCAAGTGTTACATCAGACTTTAGTTCCACCTGGAGTAAATCCACAAGCTACCCTGCAGTCTACAAAGCCATTCAAACTAGCTGCACCTTCACCAGCTTTGAGAACACTTTCATGATCAATCATTATAAAATATATCATATATATTATTCTGAAATGGACCAATCTGCACAACGACTACTTTTACTGTCTTTACTTTCACTATATTCTGATCATACTTTTCTACTTTTACTTGAGGAACCTTTTGAATGCAGGACTGTTACTGTAGCACTCTGGTACTTCTACTTTTACTCAAGTACAAGATCTGAGTACTTATAATTTCACTACAAGATCTTATTCCTTTACTCAAGTACAATATATGAGTACTTATTCCACTTCTGGTAGTGTATTAGTCTGAATTGTAGCTACAAAATCACACAGAGCTGCATACAAATAGACTCACAATGGTAACAAGTGGAAAATAATATGTACTAATGTGTACAATGATTTGTAGGTAATTTTGACTACTCAAGACACCTGACTTATACATCTTCAAAGTATTGGCTTTCAGAATATTAAACTTGTTTCGGCAAATTCAGATGATAAATACAACTTTGAAGCTTGTAACGGCATAATTACAAGCAGAGAACGGACTAATGTAACATCACAGCAAGCATAACAACAGCTGTGTGTTATGAACACATACGCAAGAATGACATCATCTGTCGCTTAGTGACAAGTTTTGGCAGAGCAGCCAATGATGCAATACGCTTATCTGAAAGCGCTTTCCCCTCTCCTGAAATGACATGACCCAAAAATGTAACTGTTCTTTGTACATATTGGAGTTTTTTACCATTTAGCCTTAACACAAACGTGTGAATGTGTAAGGTTTATCATTATATTCAAATGTGAACAAAAATTGACTGTCTTTGTGTACCGGAACACTGAAAAAAATGCATTTGAGACATCTATGGCAGTAAATATGTTGCAGAGGCTGGAACTTTTGGAGTAATCAGATAAGGATTCCGGACGAGCGTGCATGCACAGCTATATTTACATCGTAAATCCTGGACAAATCTCCACTCGTCAGGAGGTTTTGTCTCTGTCTTTTTGACAGGAAACACTGGAATCGTTACACGGAATAATGACCCCTTGTTTAAGCAGAGAGGTAAACACTGGCCGAATGCCATCAACAACTTCACGTTTAAATGGGTACGGGACGGAACGTGGACATTAAACCTACGTCATATCTGTGAGCTGCCCAGAGTGAGTATGGCACATCTGAAAGCGCGGCAGTAAGCTCAGAGATATGAGAATTACCTCATCATCCTCAACCAACAGCAATGTGCGCAGAACGTCTACGTTCGTGCACATTTTCATTTGATACACATCACGTGACATAGAGTACATGACATATTCTGTGTGTGTAGGTGCCCAATCAGTGTCTGACTCCCAATCTTTAACGATTGGACCCAAATCCCTCCATCTATCAGTGGGCCCCCTGGCTAGTGAAATGTGTGGACCGCCCCTGGGATTTGACACAGTTTGTGTTGTGTGGGTGTGGGTGTGAGTGTAACAGAACCAGCAAACTCCAATACATAGTTTTAAACATGAGCTCATCATTTACACATTCTAACAGAAAAACTCTCATCATAGCATTTACACGGATCCTTCAACCACGTTAGCAGTACAATGCAAATGAGAAGCCTCCACACAGCAGGTGGAAAAACACGTTGATCAGTCAAACGCAACAACGCCTGAGAATCAGGATATGTCAGCAGCCCATTGATACACATTCACCAGTTATTTATCATCAAACAGTTTTTTGAACCATCGTAAGAGATGGCTGTCGGACTTTAAGACCCTCATTTGTGGAAAAATGAGGTCCAAGCCGAACCGGAGAATCAGATCTCTGCCCATTAAATGTATTGGGCAGACAGATGATAAAATAACTGTTTTTTACTGATGTGGGAAATGTATGACTGTCATCACCGTTATCTTTACACTGAAGTGGTATCGAAAACTTCTCCTTCACAGTTACCCCCCCTGCTCCTATCGAATGAATACATCTTCCACTAAATTTGCAATCTGGCAGATCTGCCCTTTTTAGCACAGAGTGCGTCGCACCCGAATCAACCAAAAATGTAACATCAACACCCATGACTGCCAAAGTCAGTGTGGGACATTTCTTAATGCAAACATTCACTGTCATATTTCAAATATGTACCCTCTTTAACCACAGACATGTCTTCTACATTTTCCTACTCAATAGCAAGAATGTGTGTGTGTGTTAGGGGTGTTGAAAATAATCGTTTCTACGATGCATTGCGATGCGGACGTGGACGATTCGGTCTCGATGCAGTGACGGAAGATAATCGGTTATAGAGTAGTAACGTTGCTTCCTGATTTTCCGGCCGCGGCTTTACTATAACGTTTTTTCTGTCACTTTAATATCAAATCGGTCGGTGACGCAGAGATCAGGGAACATACGTGACAGCGGCACAGCAACACCGAACACGGAGCAGTCTGCTTTATCCACCAACACAAGAACACCAGTCCAGAACCCACAGCAGAAGGACCCGCTCTGAATCACTCCGTGTTGCTGCGGCTCAGAGACACAGACAGGGATTTATGTTTTTCAAAAATAATCGCGTTACAATCATGTCAGGTTTTTGGTGGATTTAATTAAGTCTTGGATTGCAGAGTATGAATGTCCTCTAGCAATTTTCAGATGATATATACGTGTGTAAAGTTTGTGAAGGCAGGAGGAAAAAAGCTTCCGCGATCACCGTCTCCTCTCCGTTCCTCCAAGCCCCGCCCCCTCCCTGAAAATAATGAGTGACATGCTTATAGTGACCCGATAGAAACTTTATTATTCACTTAATCACTGAGATATAATGAAGCTAATTTTATCTTTCATTCATTGGATTTATGTAACAGTAAAACAGAGAATGTAAGTGTGCACCCACATGCAGTATTTTAGTTTGTATATGCTGTTGTAAATACTCCTGTTGTCTGCTGTGTTCAGACCAAGCGGCAAACTCTGGGGAAGAGCCGGGAAGCCAATACGGAAGTGCCACACACTGTAGTTCATATATTGGCCGATAGGCGATGGCTGCAGAAAGGAGCAATTTCCATAGACCCCCATGTTAAAATGCCCAACTTTACAGCAGAAAAAAACATGTTTCTACCCCTGGCTCCATACATTTTATTATCGATATAGTTAGATTCCACCTTCATGATTATGGATCTGTGAGTGAATTGTTTTCTAACACGACCCTTTTATTTATATTAGGTCTTAAAGTGTGTGCATAAATTAGGGCGTGGTCACATTGAGTGACGGCTCTGTCAAGTGCCTGCCGCTGTTAGCTTCTCGTCTCTCTGCTAGCTGCTCCGTGAAGTTAGCTACAGGGACTCTGCCTGCTCAGTTCATCCAGGAAACACAACTTGTAGCCGGCCGTGGTTGTTTGTTCTTCATGCTTATATATCGGACTATTGTGACTCGCTCTGCGGTTAAAACAGACGGTGCATGAATGCGGTGAGTGAAATTCGAGTGCTTTATTTATGTGTTAATGATTTGGTGTTAATGATCAGCTACGTAATGAATGGTAAGGCTTGGGTTAGCATGTAAGCTAGTGGTAGCTACATCGGTGCTAACGATGCTAATCGTAGCCTCCAAGTTAAAATCATAGACTGTATATATAAAGGTTAAAACGAAATAGACAAGTGTTAAGCGTTAAGTGGGATAATACTGTTGAACAAACGGCTTCTGTTTGAGGTTGATAAAATAAGGTTACATCCTTGTAACTTAGAAATATTTTATTATGTAGGTAGAACTGTATGCATCTAAGGTTAATTTAAATTGGCTATGCTCAAGTATGTAGACAAGCTAATGTCGTGTATGTGAAATCAACCTCACAATAAGGTGTGTATATTACAATTATTAATGTCATATTTAAAGATGATTACTTAGATATTACAATATGGTTGATTGAGCTGGAGTTCATTATCGAGCTTACACGTTAACGTCACAGTAATCTGAAGAACGAACCCAAACCTTATTGTTTTTATTAATTGCATTACCAAATGGGTATCGAATAAACAGTAAGCATTGGTAACACAACTTCCAAAGTTACAGTAAAATAAAAAGGACCCTGACTCGGACAATACACTATCCAACATGTTCAACAGAAGAGAATCAGTCATATTGTTTGTACACATGGTACTTTACATATATATCTGTTTGTTTAAGGTGTCCATGTGATGCAGACAGGCTGGACCAGAGAGTGAGAGACAGAACTGGACTCCTCACAGCAGTGAACTTCAGCACAGGTACAAAGACTCTTTTTTTCATACTGTACAAAGAATCAAGAAAGATATTGGTTTAAATAAATGAAGTATTGACTTTAATACACTGATATGTATTCCATTAAACAATACTAAATACTCGATCACCTACACATCAGTTAAGTTGAGGGTTTTTTCCATGCAAAAAGTTACATTTTAGATATTTAGCAATATGACTTTGTCAGCTTTCTAATTTAATGTATTGAAGGCAAAGATATTTAACACAGTGAGAACTGCTACTATTTATCTCTCAATATTGTCTGTAAAAACGTGGTAAAAGTGATTCTTTCAGTGAGACAACAGAGCAAGCTTCTACAGTTGCACTACGTTTTGTAACAGTTAAATATTATTTTGATAATAAAATATATTTCAATGTTGATGAACTTCATACTGTTCATTCATAATCTGATTGCTCACTGTTAAAAAAAACAAAAAACCATTACAATTACAAAATAATTATATCTACAGCCCCTAAACACACAAACACAACGCTTTCATAAATAACACACTTGTTCTGCAATAATATGTTTTATGTTTCCTGTCATTTTTGTTAGGAAAGGACATGCCTGAAAGACACGACATTTTCTCCTTCTCTGAGGGTCAAGAAGAGCATCCAAGAGGAACATTAAAAGCTGATGTTATGAGACACTCCATCAGCTGATTATTTCTATTTGCCTCACTTTATGAGCTTCACATCACCTGTGCCTTGTACTGCAGAGTTTGCAACATCACAAATAAATGGGGCCAATCTTCAGTCAGATGTGAATGTGTAATCTAACATTTTCAGTAAGAATAATGGACGAAAGGAGTGCAAATACAAATACAATTTATTGAAATGTGAACCAAAAGTTAATCAAATGTTTTAAATAAAAAGCACATATGGACAGAAGGTGTAAACCTATTACATTTATAAGTAAACACATTTAGTCAAATAACGTGACAGACTAGGCCTGTGCAGTTGGTATCAGCTATGCCCAGCATGGGCTCCTCTATCAGGCCTGGTCCTCCTCGCTGAGGAAAGACCCTCAGTCCTCTCCACACCAACAGACTGGACGTCCATCACACGGAGGTTTCTCCCTGAAGTCTCTGCAGCTCTCTGGACCACACTGAATATGAGAGGGGAAATGAAAATAATAAATGCTTTAGACAATAAGAAACATAAAGTTGACTGTTGAGTTGCTCAGTTTTTTTAGATTGTCAATACTATTACTGTATAACTAATATCTCAGGTTAAGAGGCACCTTCAAATAAAGATTGGTCTTTAAATACATGTTGTCTTTTGAATTGTTTGTCTAAAGTCAAGGATCTAGAACTGGCACTTAGTTTTAATGATACAGTCTGGTTATTATGCTGTTTGGAGGAGGCCTCACAGGTAAGAGCACTAACTAGCTACCATCACATGTACCTTAGCTTGACTTAAACGTATAATTAAGTGATATCAAAATACAAATAACTAATGTCATGCAAACATATTAATATTTGCTTGATTCCAGTGTTGAATTTAGCACAATTGCATATAAACGTTAAGGGGTTTTAAGATTCTGAAGTATTATGCTAAAAACTCAATAACTTAGATTATTATTTATAGTTTTGCTGGATAGTTTTATGTCCGCTTACCTTAGAAACGTAAAATGCGACGGCAGTGTACAGATGGGGAGCATGTTAGCTTAGCTTGGTAGCTTCAGCTAGCTCTGGAACTTCCAGCTCGGTGGCTGCAGGTCCCGCCTCGGCTCCGCCTCTTTGCCCTTATTTGGAGCAGGCTGGAACAGGCGGGAGTTGAACTCTGACGTCGCTTTCGAGCCGTTACGGGCCGACTCCGCCTACTAAGGGCTTCACGGCAACTCTGCAGAATCCTATGGGTGACGTCACGGACCCTACGTCCATTTATATATACAGTCTATGGTTCAGACTCACGTCCTGTGTGTGATGCCTCATTCAGGACATTCAGTGTCCTTTCTTAACAGAAGGCCGTGGCTAGAAGCTGCAGCTAGACTGCAGAAGCATTAGCTTTTTGTTTTTGAGGATGGAACAACTTCACACACGGAGGCTAGACCTATACAATTCATTTATTTTGGTTTATAAATTAATGTCAAGACATTTATGTTATTGATTTCTGAAGCACTTTCTAAATAATAAAAAGAGAGTTCATATGTATTGACTGCATGTATGCATTGATGAAAAATAAGCCATGTGCAGTAATATAGAAAATTGAGGATGCAACGCATTGGTATGAATCGAGATGCACCGGGATGCACCGGGATATCGAACCGAATCGAATCGTTGACAGGATAATCGTAATCGAATCGAATCGTGAGACCAGTGAAGATGCACAGCCCTAGTGTGTGTGTGTGTGTGTGTGTGTGTGTGTGTGTGTGTGTGTGTGTGTGTGTGTGTGTGTGTGTGTGTGTGTGTGTGTGTGTGTGTGTGTGTGTGTGTGTGTGTGTGTGTGTGTGTGTGTGTGTGTGTGTGTGTGTCACTTCCCTGGTTAGATGCTGCTGGCTGAATTTCCGTCTCGCTCGATTGGGCCCCTTCCTCCCCATCTGGTGTAGGTCAGTCTTTGTGAATGGTGGCCCCGTCCTTGCTGTCCCCCTCTGCCTCCACTGCCAGTGTTCTGTGAGCAGTCCCATAATCCAATGTTCAACACTTGAAACATCTTTCGTCAAATGAAGGTCTTGCTTCTCGTCCTCTGCCTCGGAAAACCTCCTCTGCCTCTCCCTCGGTATTGTGAGCGGCCAGCATTTTGCTTGCGCTGTGTCTGTGAGTCCGTTGAGAAAGGCATTACTGAGGTTTGTCTCCCAAACACCTGCTTGGTCTCCTAGGGCATCGGGTTTGTTTATCCCGCTGTTGTCCCCATCTACTTGGGCCTGATGGGGGTGGACGAGCTTGGAGTTGACGCTGACTGCATGGCTGGGGCTTGTAGTGGCGGTGGAGGTGGTTGAGGTGTTCCAACCGGATTGCCAGGGTTGTATGCCGGAGGAGGGAAGGGATACCCAGAGTCGAGGAGAGGTCATTCAGGCCTGCAATGGAAGGACACAGAGATGTCTGGGGTTTACATGTCTTTTGGAAATAATGTATTTTCCTTCTTTTCTTCACATTCATCTTCAACCTTAATATTTTATTTAATGCCCAAGGCCAACTGCCTTTTTTTTTACTCCCCAGTATTATAAACACTTTCTGTGAGTGTTCAGTTTTCTATAAGTCTTGTACTTTAACTTTATTTGTACCCTTCATTCCATCTTCATGTTCTTGTAATTTATTCTTTAGGTTCTTGATTTTTAATTTACTCAAAGAACCTCCCTTAGGAAATCCAAATATTTCCATCCATATATTTAATTTAGACAGACTGTCCTCACCATATTTTGCTCGCATGACATCCACAATCGGACCCTCAGGAGGGTGTACAAACCCCCTACTCTGCTTTGCTCCCATAACAAAGTCTTTAACCAAAACACTTGCTTTGCTCCCATAACAAAGTCTTTAAGTGTTACCAAAACACCCGTGTTACCAAAACACTATTTTTTCATCCGTCGATGATGTGATATTTGTTTCTCAGTACAAATCACACAAAAACTGATCGTAATCCCAAATCACGACGGATATCCCAAATATCCTACTTTCGAGCAGTCCCTCTCATAAATGTCATGTCGAGTTTAATTACGTTTAACTTTAAACAATTTAGACTCTGTACATCTCACCGAGTATTGAAGGCCCTTTGAGTTCGTTGGATCTCGTGAAGTCAATCGGTTCCACCCCCCTGCGCTGGTCCTCTCGTCCCGTACGGTTTCTGTCGAGGTAGAGGAGAATCCGAGGATCCTGGAGCTAGCAACCACCAGCGTCCGGAGGTGTCCCCAATCGAACTTGCAGAGATCCTGCCGACAACGCCACTTGTTATGGAAATCTAGGACCCAATACGGCTGGAGAGTACAAGTCAAAGTGATCAAAACAAATAAATGGTGAATCGAACAGAGCTGTCTTTGTGGTTATTTATTTGAAGCTTCAAATAACATAAGATACAATAAAAATAGACACAAGTCTCACAGAGCATAGAATAGTCTGCGAGGGTGTGCCCAGTACAATGTGATAGCAGAGCTTATATAGAAAAAGAGTGGGAACGTTATAAATCTGTCTTCACACGGTCACATTGTTATTAGACATCTTCTGGCCTTGAGCTGTAGATAGCATAACGGTTCTCAGAGTAGGGAAGTTCTTGTGTGACTGTGTGTGAGTCTCCCAGTAGCCAAAGCAGCTCTGTGGCCTTGAAGCGCCTGGGAATAAAACCCAAGGTAGAGTAGAAAGGAAGAAAACAGTACATCTCAGGAAATGAGAAGCATTTGGTTTAAGTATATAAGGATATAATAAAAAATTCCACTACACTTTACACCAGTGGGAGAGGCAGAACTGCTCTTTCTTTTCAACACAACTTAAGTTACACATGATTTCTTCCAAGTGGTTTGGCTTGTTAAAAACATCTTGCATTATGATACAGGAATTTGCTGGCTTTGTGTTTACAGAAGTACCTGACTATGCCGGACTTTTGTGCAGCCTACGGATGCTCTAATCACCGCAGTCTGGAAACAAGAACCCGTGGGATCACCTTTCACGTGTAAGATATGACAATATTATGACTAAAATTAGGATAATCGTTAATTACTTAGTGGATGTATGTACATTACAAGTCCTGCTACACAGGATCAGTGGGGCTATGTGAGATAATAGTATTGCAAGATTGTTGTTGACCCAGCCTCTTTAGAATATGTTGTTACAATTTCTTTACACAATTATTTAATGTTTCTATTGGACACCTTTTTTATTACTCTTAGTGTGGTTGTCTTATTCTTAAAGTAGGCTATACATACATGCATACATACCAAAAATATGATAATTTCGGTGTGTATTTTTGTCCTACCCTTAATGTTAAAGGAAAGAAGGGAGGAACATGTTGACAATAATTTATATATCTGGCTACCTTTCTCATGTTTTTAAGGTTTCCCAAAACCAAAGAGAGGAGGAGGCAGTGGGAACTCGCCCTAAGAAGGGACGGTTTTGTTTCCTGTGACAGGACACTCTGCAGTGAGCACTTCAGGAGTGAGGAATTTGACCGGACAGGGCAGACTGTCCGGCTTAAAGATGGTGTTGTGCCAACAATATTCAACTTCCCAGCTCATCTTCAAAGGGTATGTGTTTCATTGGCCAACAACAATTCAAGGTGTATAAGATTGATATATAAATATGTGATTAAATGTCACACTTTAGTTTTTCTTTCTGCAAGTTTAGGAATAAATAATGTGTTGTGTATTACAGCACATTTTAAACACTCAACATGTCTTTAATGTTTATTTTAGCCGGAAGCAACAAGAAGCACAACCACTTCAAGAAGAGCGGAAGATGAACCTCAGTCTAATGTTGTGAGTATTCTGAATGTGGCCAAGACCAGAGAGATGGTCATTGATTTCAGGAGGGTGAGGACGTCTCCTCTACCCCTGTGCATTCTGGGAGAGGATGTGGCTGTTGTGGAGGACTACAAATACCTGGGAGTGCACTTAGACAATGGGCTGAACTGGAGGATCAACACTGTGCACAAGAAGGGATATTAGAAGAAGGATATTAATTTCCATATTACTATTATTTATATATTCGTATATTTTGATATTTATATATTAATGGCGAATCGCTACCACTAGGAGCATATATCGCCACCTACTATGTATTTATTAAATCTTCATGTTCCATGAGACGCAGCACTATGTTCCCCACATATGTTTATGTTTGCTCAGTCTAATAAACCCATAACATGGTTGTGAAAGAATACCAAAGCTGAGGCTGGACGATGATTGATTGTTGGTGTGCCATGTGTCACCGTGTTTGGTTCTTCGGTTTGGTTCTTCTGATAAAGGTGTGAATATCTAAATAATATACCAACATATGCTATTGTCATTAGTTGTGTCCCTGTTCTTAAAGCTAAGGCATTGCTAAATTAACAACTCTTGGCTTACAGAGTGGTAACATGAGACCGATTTTTATATATAAAATATAAATGTATTTTAATTTTACAATATAATAAAATAAATGGAAATATATACACCGGCAAATATTTAATATAAATACCTTGTGTGTGTGTGTATAGCTATTGCTTTATCTGATTAATGTTATTTTCATATGAAAGTCCATGATTATAAGTATGCAGTATCATAACTACATCTTTGATGTTTATAAAAAACCAAACCGTTTGAAAATTGAGCAAGCTATGGTTATTTAAATAGTAAACCATAATGTTATGAATGAGAGAACTCTCTGTCGCAAGATGGCGGCCAAGTGGCAACGTCGGTCTCCATTGGCCAGCAGCGCGGGTGAGTCATCTAGTGTTTATATATATATATATCTATGCCTACACCGGCTCGAGATCGCTAGAATTTGAAAATACACAACCGGAGAAAATCTGCCACTTCCCTCCTCCAACACACACGAACGCGCACATGACCAATGAGGGCACGAGATAAGTGCCCCGATGGAAGGCTGACAGGCAGGTAGGCCATCCAATCCGTTTAGCCGTGCTGGCTAAACGGATTGGTTGTACTTTTTACAGTATTACGGCTTCTACAGATGACTTTTTTATGGATTTTTTGTCAAAGCACTTAAGATATTCATTGCTATCGGGATGTTAAGAGCATTCCATGGAATATAACAAAAAGTGTATCTCGAGCCGGTTTCTGAAACTTACCTACCTCACCTTTAAGTAGAGCCAGAGATGTATAACGTTGCATGAAATGGAGATATTCAATTAAAGCACAAGTAAAGTAGTTTAAAACACATTTAACTGTAGTTCAGTTCATGCACTCTGCTACATTTCACAGAGTATACCATTTAAAGTGGTTGGATTAAATGTAGGATGGTGCTACATCAGTGCAGTGTGTATAACGTCCAAAACGCAGTTGTATGTCTTGAAAACATAGTGTTAGAAACCTGAATTAACCAGTTTCTTTTAGACCCAGAATATTGGAAACATTTCTTAATTTACTCTTAAAACTGTTAATTAATTTTGGTTGCGGTTGATTCTCCTTTTTCAGGAGCTGATAGCGGATACCCATGGAGGATTCTGGGAAATTGAGTCCCATGGCTCGGTTGTCATGGTGAGTTCCAAACATGCCATCATGTCATTGTAGGATGTTGGCAGAGCTCCGATGACATCAGGTGCTCCAAGTGCTTTTATCTGCTCGTGACATCGTCATGATGTCACAGGTCATTCCAAAATAGTTAGCAAATAGGACCCAGGCTCTGAGCCAGCACAAACAGCTTTCCTTCAGAGTGACCTGACACATCTTTAGCAGAGACCCACCAGTGACAGACTTCCTCGACACAGAAAGCTAGGAAATATTCGACCTGCTAAAGATGGAGCGAGGGAGAACCCATAAGATGGCCCTGGACCCCCACACCGTGCAGAACTCACAAAGAGAGCAGAGCAATATGCTCGAGCACAAGCCTGCTAACAGTTCTGATGCTAACTCAAGGCTCAGCAGAGCACTGGAGGAGGCTAAACGAGAGCTGGCTTGTCAGAAGTGCTTCAACCAAGAGATCCTCAACAGGGAGAAGGAGGCACAGGAAGAACTGGGCCAGACTAAATTGCAGTTAGGTCAGGAGAAATCCCTCAAGCTGATGCACACCAAGAGAAGTAGGTCTATGCATAAAGAGCTGGAGAGGCTGAAGAGGAGCTGTAACCAAGACGACGTCAGCAGCTCCAGGATTGCAGCTATCGAGAGCAAATGTCTCCGGGAGAAGAAGAAGGCGGTTCTTCGGGAGGATTTTGAGGAGCTCAAAGTGGCGCATATTATCACTCAAGCTAAGCTCTCAAAAGAGTTGCAGTTTGAGAAAGACAAGAGCGCAGCTCTTCAGCGAGAAGTTGAACAGCTGAGACGTTCCTCACCAAGCTCCCAGATGAAGAGGCAGAGCCCGAAGATACAGTGGACTCAACCAGTGGCATTGCGCAATATTTCGGGGCTCCCCCGCAGCTCGGACCATGGGGCCCCGCCCCCTCCCCTAAATCAATAATAGAGTGACATGGGATAGATATCGTGGCCACTTTTTTAAATGTTTATTTTTTCAGGCATCTTTTGTAAACAGTATAGGCCTATAGGTCAGTAGGAACTTTCTGTATAATATACATCTGATTTAAACAGTAAGGTCAGTAGGAACTGTATAATAATATACATCTGATTTAAACATCATTGACAAATACAAACAAGTGGCTGTGTATTTTTTGTAACATGAAGGTATATTGTAGAACGTTATAGCCTATCATCATTGGAGTTCACACAACGGAACGGTTCACATATATATAACATTCTGTATAAAAGAAAAGTAGCCTACAAAAAACAAACAAATAAAACACATCCTATAGGCTACATAGAGGATGCAATCAGGAGCTGCTTTGTAGGCCTATTATTTTATACGAGCGCGTCTCCTGGCATTCTTCTGCGCAAAGTCCTGTATAACAGTCTTTAAATCTATACTGCGCGCGTCGGCTCTCAATACTAAGGACTGCTAACCCAGACAGTATCTCTTGCGACATTGTGCTCCTCAAATATGTCTTTATTAATTTAAGTTTTGAGAAAGATCTCTCAGCACTGGCAACAGTCATGGGTATAGTTAAAAACAATTTCAGTGCTATGGCAACATCGGGGATACTTGGCAAAATGGACTGATTTTCAATGAGCAGGGTTTGTGCCAGGTCTTTGATTGTTCCACGCTCAATTTTCTTTATAGTAGGCCTAAGAGCATTACGGAGGGACAGGATCTGGAAAGGAAACTCGGCTGACAGGTCGTCTTTATACTGGCCTGATAAAGCACTTGCAGACTCAGACAGATCCTTGTCTGTTGCGCGCAAAAGTTCGCGGGGAAGCAGAAAAGAAAATCGCTGTGCAACTTCGCTCATTCCAACAAATCGATTTTTGAGTTGGGCAACGACAATATCGATATTTGCGTAAAATACCGCCACTCTAAAATGCTCCCCTGGGTCTTGGAGCCGCTGGTCCTCGCAAAGCTCTGAAAAGTGCCTCTTTGTGCGCCTTGCGCGTCTGTCTTTGAAGAGACTGTGGACACCCCATGAGGATGCCAGGTCTTGCGCGTGCGCTTTTAAGCCATCAAACTCTCCTCGGAGTTGGGCAAGTGTATCGGTTGCGTTACCAAGCATTGCTGTCGCCTGTAAGAGGTCCACGTCTTTGCGCTGGAGAGCTTGGGACACAATGTTGACTGTTTCAAGGACCTTGCCCTGTATTACAGTTATTACAACAAACTCAAAGCTCTCCATGGCCTTTTTCAAGCCAGTCGCCTCGGCACGTTGCTCGCTTTTTTTGGAGAGCAAGTCTATCTTAGTTAGCGCTTGCATAATGTCAGCATAACGGAACCGCAATGATTGGACGGCGTCTTGTCTTGATGCCCATCGTGTCGGGCATAGTCTCTTCAGTGTAGGCTGGCCAGCCTTGGGCACTGAGAGGTGTGTTTCCAAAAGCTCCCATCGTTTGATGCTTCCACTAAAGAATACATATAGCCTTTCAACAGTGTCGTAGAAGTCTTTTATCTCAGGTATATTTTGGCATGCGTCATTGAGTACAAGGTTTAAACTGTGCGCAGCACAATGAATATACACTGCGTTGGGCTCTTTATCCCTTATGCGTTTTTGTACACCGGAGTAGACGCCACTCATATTGCTAGCCCCGTCATATCCTTGTCCGCGGCACTTCCCAAGTAGTATCCCCTTTCTCTCCATCGATTCGAGAATCTCTCTCTCTAGACCTGCAGCAGTTTGGTCTGTGACTGCATGGAAGCCCAACAAACTTTAGTTTATTTTCACCTCCGTAGGGTTTCCATTTTCATCATTTGCTATAGTAACATATCTGAACACTTGACTCAGTTGGTCTACTTTTGAAATGTCCTGGGTAGTATCCATTATAATCGAATAGAATTCTGCATTCTGTATGTCTGTAATGATTGTGTCCTGCACTTTTTTCGATAGCAATGAAATTATTTCGTTTTGAGTTTGAGGACTTAGGTAGTGCACCTTCTTTTTGCTTTCAATAAGCCTTTGCAGAACTGGATCATAACGCGGCATAAGTTCTATGGTAGATAAGAAATTACCATTATCTATATCACCTATTTTCTCTCTGTGACCCCGGAGAGCAGAGTTGCGAGAGGCCAGTGTTAGTGTAACATCAGTTATTCTGGTTAGGACGTCGGTCCAAAACCCCACCTCTCTCTTAAACTCAGATGATATTTGCGCGTCAATGGTCAGATTATTTTTCCACGTATCATACACGACACATGCTGCCAAATGAGAGCGAGAGAATTCGTGTTCCTTAATCTTTTTAGAGAGACCCTGCCAATCATTTATTCCTATTCTCCACGCATGGTGGAGGTGATGGGCAGACGGTCTGTCACCGAACAGCCAGCACTGCTCACAGTACACCCGGTCCATAGATGGCGAGTAACATAGCCACTTGCCAACCTGTCCTCTGTTGCTCTCCCTGAGGTTTCTCCCATTTTTCCCTTTAAACTGGGTTTTCTTTGGAAGTTTTTCCTTGTACGATGTGAGGGTCTAAGGACAGAGGGTGTCGTATTGTCATACTGATATTCTGTACACACTGTGAAGACCACTGAGACAAATGTATCATTTGTGATATTGGGCTATATAAATAAACATTGATTGATTGATTGACTTGCGCGGAATTCTACATCCAATTTTGGATGTTTTGTTATAGAACTCTTTTGAAAAGCAACTTCCCTTCCCATCCCTTTTGAATGGCCCTTCAGGCTTGCATGGCCCGTTATTCAGAATGTACCGTTTAACATCATCGTCTTCTAAATCTATAGGGAATTTCCCCCTATCAGTAGGGTATTCCGTCACAGAGTTGTCACTGGCCAACGTGTCCCTGGGGTGGGTGGGAGCTGCTGTCACTGTCGGGGCACGGCTAGCTGGCTGGGCAACCTTGGCTATGTCTGAACTGGCCTCGGAGGGGGCACAGCTGACTTCTTGCTGACCTGCAAAAAGGAACGGATTATATTCCAATTCCAATGTAACCTGTAGCATACTGACTCGTACTGTTTATGGCGATTGGCGAATAAAACTTTCTATTATTCTAACCTGTCTCGAAGCGTGAGGCACGACTAGCTGGCTCGGCTGTAACGGGGCTGCTGGGGTCTGTGGGGGCACGGCTAGCTGGCTGCGCAGCCTTGGCTATGCCTGAACTGGCCTCGGAGGGGGCACAGCTGATTTCTTGCTGACCTGCAAAAATGAACGGATTAGATTCCAATTCCAATGTAACCTGTAGCATACTCTTACTGGTTATGGCGAATAAAACTTTCTATTATTCTAATGTCTAACCTGTCTCGAAGCGCGAGGCACGACTAGCTGGCTCGGCTGTAACGGGGCTGCTGGGCTGTCTGCCTGGACTCGGAGCTGACGGCCGGGGGCCGGTGGGGTTTGCTAGCGGTCTATCTGCAGTAACGTTAGAGTCTACGTCTACCTTTGATGCCTGCCGGAACAATGACGTTATTTTAGGCAGTTTTTCCCTCTCCTGTTCGGCTTTCGCTCTCATTTTGCTTTTCTGAGCACCGCTTGGGTAGTGGCGCTTCATTTTTCATGTTTACCGGCAACGCAACTAATGAACGTTATTTATATGAGCAATACATCCCGCTTTGTTTTGAACGCTGCCCAGCCTGCCAATGAACATTAGTTATCAGCCGGCTAGCCCTATCGCAGGTGAGCAAATAATTACGGCCCCTACACACGGCGGCGTGCGTTGCCGCTTCAACGCTTCTGCCCATTCACTTTGAATGGGGTGACGTCACGATTCGCCGAACTGCATTGTGGGAGTAAAGCGTAGCTTCTCTCGAGGTGCTCGCTGCAAAAGTAGAGCAATGTTCTACTTTTGCCGCCTCGACGGAGGCGTCAGCCAATCAAATCCCTCGTATGTAAATCTGACAGTACAAGCAGAAGCCAATCAAACCGGGTGTATGTTGGGAGAGCCAGACCGCAGTTATTTCCCATATGTCAACAAAAGGAGGAGAAAATGATCGTGGCGGTAGGGAACATACAGGGACACAAACCGGAGGAGCCAGGCATGGGGGGAGGTGGCAAAGACAGTGGGGGAAACTGGTAGGTTTTCGCTTGTTTGGGGAGTTTATATCCAGTGTATTTCGTTTGAATGGACAGCAGTAGTTATACAAATGCCACTTTCATCACATTAGTATGCATGGAATGTGACAGGTCGCCCCACCCCTTTTGACCGGAAGCCCCGCCCCGTTCGACCGGAAGTACCGCCCCTTTCGACCATAAGCCCCGCCCCCTTTGCCCGGAAGTCCCGCCCCGTTTGACCGGATGTCCCGCCCCCACTTCCGGCGGATGTCCCGCCCACTTCCGGTTTACAAAATTAAATACAATTAAATAAAATTAAAATTAAAAAAATGATAAAAATAAAATGCCGTTGTTTCAATCAATTAGTATGCATAGGATATATGTCCCGCCTCCTAACCACTTCCTGTGCCCCTAATCCTGTATACAGTATTGAATGTAACTTACAAATACTTGCAAATAACATGAAATTAATCAAAGTAAAGCATCTAAAAAACCATATTTTTCAAGTCGAGAGAGAATGGCCAAGAGACGTCTTGATATGAGTTTAATCAGCGAGACACCGGTGACAACTTACAGCCATCCGTTGGGTGCTCCAATCAAGAAACGAATGCAGTTTGTATGCCGGGTTCAGACAAGACGGGGATGAGGAACGACATATTACTCTAACTCTACCTGAAGACACGGGGGTGGTAAAAAGAGAAGAAAAGGATGCCACGTCCATTGATAAAATAAAACACGAGGTACTTCAAAACCTCCCTACGCGTTACCGTAAGAATGCCGATTACGTTATGAGCAAATTAACCATGAGTACAGATGGATGGACACCGGCGGGGGAATTTGTAGAAAAGGGTACAGCTGTAAAAGGTTCACACATGTTAGATTTATTTAAACATTTGTCCTACGCGTATAAAACAAATGTCCGGGAGCCTAAAGGCTGGCGGTTTTTTTAAATAGTCTGAATGAGCTCAACATTCCTTTATCAGCTTTTCAAAACCTGCACGCTCGTGAACAATATCGTATAATCAGAGAGGGCGAACTAAACGGAGAGAATATTCCCCTAAAAAGAAGAAGAAGAAGAAGAAGAAGAAGAAGAAGAAGAGGAAATAATAAATCTTCTCCTACGACCCCTCGCTGGGAGATGGCAGGAATTTCGGACCCCGCAGAGGAGGAAGAACCTCAGAGTGCCCCTCTTAAGAAGAAGAAAAGAATAAGGAAAGATAGAATATTAAGTCCTAGCTGGTTACATTTTACCTCCTAAAGTTGTATTATATATTGTGTATTATATATTTATGTATTGTATTCCTAATAAAAAAAACAGAGCCACCAAAATTAATTTTGTCTCCAGACCTTTTTTATTTTCTACATTTTGTAACAATCTTTAAACATTTGTAGAGTCACTGAGTTTTAAAAGCTACATAGTTTGACTGCAAAAGACTCTGACTTTTCTCCAATGGGCTCCGCCTACCACTCAACATAACAAGCCCCACCTTTCCTCACCAGATCATTTAAAAATGAGAACCCTTCAAGGACATTTTAGAGATCAGCAACCATGGATCTGAGAAAAACCAAGTCTCTCCCCACGATCTGCAGCCTGGAGAAAACGTCTGGAGGACCTCCATCCTCACCTACAATTTGGACACCAGATCTGGACAGCGCTATGGCTGGTATTGATATCACGGGGTGGCTGGATATGCCTCAACCTCCATCTACTCACGACTCTCCAGAGAAAATCAACAGCAGTAGGCATTGATTCGCCATGCTTTCCTTGTGCTCCCGAGGGTGATGCTACAGAACGTGCTAGGACATCGGCATTCCTGAATACGGTAAAAGCAGTTGTAGTTCATCTGTTGGATAGAGTCATATACCTTTACAGAAAGGAAACATGTAACGGATGTCAAGTCGATCACCCCAGTCAGATGCAGCACGAGTGTTTATTCCCTACCGGTGAATACTATCTGGATCGAAACTATGATGAAGTGGTAAAGAGACTATGGTTTCATTCCAGCCATTCGGGACGCTCTGCACTAGAACCACCTTCATGTGTCGGAGAGGAGAGTCTTTGGAGCTACCGAGGCGATTCTGCACAACCTCAGAAACACCAGACTCTTTGAGGCTAAAATCGAGAAGCTATACGAACAGCTTGTAGAGAACGACGAGACCCAATTGAAGATTACAAGAGCAGCTTGGGCCTTCTGGCAGCATTAGGAAGAGTTTTTATTTATTTTTGATACTTTTTCGTTAAAGTATGTTTTATTTTAATTTTACTTGATATAGTGTGTCCTTCCTTTTATTATTCTCTGCTTGGAGAAATGTTGTATACATATCAGTAAAATGCATTGTAAGAAAAACTGTTGTGCTCATTACCTCATCGGGTTGTAACAGGAAACATGTCTTAGAAACGTGTTATGCATAGGGTGTATTACACTCCATCTAATCCAGGGAGTTTAGGAGGTGTGGATAAACTCCATAGAGCTGTACAGAATGAAATGGGTAAACAAGTAAATGTAGAGAAAGTCAGAGAATATTTATCTGAGCAGGACGCATATACTTTGCACAAGCCGGCTAGGGTGCATTTTGTAAGAAACAGAGTTTTCGTACTCAGACCGCTGCAGCAATTTCAAGCAGATCTCTGCGATATGCAGTCGCTGTCCGAATATAATGATGGTTTTAATTATTTGTTAACAGTCATAGATGTATTTTCGAAAAAAAGCGTATGCTCAAGCATTAAAGAAAAAGACGGGTATTGAGGTTGTCAAAGCCTTTGATACAATTTTAACACACAGTGAGATCCCTAAAAAGTTACAAACAGATGCGGGGAAAGAATTCTTTAATAAAGTTTTTCAAAACGTATTGAAGAAAAGAGGTATACAACATTATGCAACCGCCAGTGATATGAAGGCATGTGTGGTAGAGAGATTTAACCGTACGCTGAAAACTAAAATGTGGAGGTATTTTACAGCTAAAAACACTCATAGATATATAGACTACTTGAAAGTTACAATAATAGTTATCACCGAAGTATTAAAATGAACCCACTGCAGCAAGGAAAATGAGGCTCAAGTGTTTCGGAATCTATATAACCCCTCCAGTCTTCGTAAAAAAGCTGCTGTCAAAATGAACTTTAAGGAGGGGGGGGAGCTTGTAAGGATATCCAAATTGAGAGGAGTATTCTAAAAAAAATATGAGCAGAGTTATACGGACGAATTATTTACGGTGTCTGAAGGCTTACCTCGGCAGCCACCTGTTTACAAGCTCAAAGATTATGATGGAGAAGAGATCAAGGGGACTTTTTATGAGAAAGAGTTACAAAAAGTGAAGATAACCAATGACAAGGCTTTTCAAGTCGAGACAATTCTAAAAAGGCGTGTGGTGAGAGGGAAAAAACAAATGTTTGTATCTTGGCATAATTGGCCCGAAAAATTCAACAGCTGGGTTGATGCAGACGAAATCAAAGATGTATAAAAAACAAACAGAATCAACGCTCAGTCCTTCATTACAGCCATGGCAAAATTATTTCAGGTGACTCTGGCTTTATTAGGAAAACAAACATATAATACAAATGGGTTAGGGGTTAAATGTAATCATCGTGGACTTAATAGTCTAACAAAATACTTTTATCTGAATACATTTGTTCTTTTTAAGAGCAATTTTTGAAATTATTTATTAATTATTTCAGTGGAACAATCCAGTTTTTGTTAACATCAACGCTTTCTTCTCTTTTTTCTTGTGTTACTAAGATACTTGTAGACACACTTTGGTGTATGCAACATTTGTTCAGATAAACAAGGTTTTTTATTTTCTGATAAACTTACATATTTTAGTTATTTTATGTTACCAAGATACTTTGAGATACACCCTGATGTACGCAACACTTAACAAAGGGTATAATATGAAGTACTTGGTAAGGAAGGGGTTTTTCTTTAAGGGTGCAAAACTTTAGAACAGGGTAAAATATTCATTAAATTGTATTGAATTGAGTTTTCTTTTTTGATTTTCAACATACTATTTGTACACAATGACTTTTCCATATTTCTGACATTCTATACTTTTCTGACTTTTTTCTGTAGAATCTTGACAAAACTATTACTTGTTCTTAAATGATGACCTATTGCTGGAGATGAGATGAAAAAGCTACAACGCTTAAAGAACTTTTTTTCTAAAAACTCTCAATTCTATAATTGACTCCCCCGTTCAACGCAATGAGCCCCACCCTCCACTCAGCAAATCATCTAAAACGAAGGACCTCGCTAAGACGACCGTTGTAAACTAGCCATGGAGCAGAGAAAAGCCAAGACTCCCCCCGCGAGTTGCAGTCAGGAACAGAGTCCACCAGCAACACCATCATGTGGGAAACCCGAATCTTGCAGTACTACTGCTGCTGATGCTACTCCTCGGGTCAAGAAGTCTCAGTTTAGGGACACAGTGAAAGCGGAGTTGTTTTATATTCTGGAGATGGTGATGTATCGGTACAGAAAAGAAATCTGCAAAGAATGCCGACGCAGTAACCCCGACCAGAGGCAACACGATTGTCGGAATGACATGCCCGATTTCTTCTTCAGCAACAATTACAAAGCGTTAATGAAAAGACTTTGGCTCGCCGACTTCGTTGCAGTGATTGACCAGAGTCTTATTGAAAAAGGCATTTGCGAGGATAAACTGAGGATAGGACACGCTTTGGAAGCTTTTCTGCACAAGCTTGTAAAATGCAGATGCCTCAAGGAGAGACTTGACATATCCATACAGAGTTGGATGGAGAAGAAGAAGACTAACAAACAGCAGTCGGATGGAGAAGAAGCCAGGGACTTGTTCAATGCAGTGACTTTTTTCTTTAAGTAAAATAAAAATGGGAAACTACTATGCAAAACGCTCTGTATATATTGATCATAATGTAGTCATTACCCTTTTAATAAGTGTGGTGATGGGGACGATTGAAAACAGAACGAGTAGTGACCCCTGTGTAAAAAGAATGGCCGAAGTTTGTAAACTGGAAGACATTTTGGATATCGTTCGTTGTGGCAGTACTATTCCGGGTCATTGGGAAACGATTGTAAACGAAACATTTAAAATGGTCCTGGAATCTTCATTTTCCGAAACATTCTGTAACATTATCTCAGAAATGAAACAAACATCAAAAGTGTATCATGTGTAGGGGTGGGCGATATGACGATATATATCGTCGTGACGATATTAGGTCTCCACGATATGCTTCTTCAGAGATATCGTCCTATCATGATAAAAAAAAAAAAAAAAAAAAATAGCGGGAGGGGAAGAGGCTCTCCGTGCGCGGTGCAGGGGGCTATGACAGCGGACGGAGAGCCTCTTCCCCTCCCGCTCCCCCAGCCTCACCTACTGATTTTAATGTCACCATATATCAAGCCCGATCGATTTCACAATGTCAGCGCACCTCTGCTTTCGTTCAGTCCGAGTTGTTTGACACGCTCCCAAAGTCCCCGCCCCCTTTCTTTGCAGCGAGCAACCATAGGGCAGGCATTTCATAAAGGGGCTCCTTATGAAAAGACTAGCAAACGGTGGAAAGACATAACTGACGCTGTGGCGTTTTATGTTTTTCCCTTCAGTTATGCTAAAGTCTTTTATTACACTTCAAGTCTACTCTAAAGTTTACATTTTAATTGTTTGGCACTGACTTTTCCTCATTGATGTTTTATGTTTTACTTAGTTATTTTTTACCCTCCTTTTCATGTTTATTGATGTTCACTTCTCACTTGTTCATTCAGGGTTTCATTTCTGAAATAAAACCAGCTTGAAATGCTATTTTGGTCTGTTACTCCTTTTTGTTTTAGTTTCTGTTACCTTGTAGGTGCTTGTACTGTTAAGTAACTTGAAAAATAACCATAATAACCGACATGAAAAAATATCGTGATATATATCGTCTATCGTGATACTGCCTGACAATATCGTGATAACATATTTTTCAATATCGCCCACCCCTAGTGCTGTGTGTACTTCAGTGAATGTTGTTATCCTAAAACCTGCCAGATAAACTACATACTGTACAACTCCACTACTCATACTCTGATAGAGTTATTCTCCTAATCAATACTGTACAATAACAAGTTGAGTATTTTGTCAATCAACTCAGGTTTTTCTCTACAAACAATACAGACATCTCATAGAAGTTGAAAACATGAACATAAAATGTTCCGGTAGAATTGTGAAAAAAGTGTTTAACAAGTGATTTTCATTAATATCAAATAAACATCACAAATTGTGTTTGCATTATTGGATTTTATTAAGAGTTGGCTAATAAATGTTTAAAAAAAAGTTCTTAAAGGAAAGCTAAACTTTTGACATACAAAGATTGGCGTCACGTCAGAGATGATACAAACAGCAGGTTTATGAACATTGCAGTAAAATACTTATTGGTGTATTTTGGCAAAAAAGTCTATTGGGCTGTCAAAAACTTGTGTTGTGGATAATTCATAGGATTCGGTTCACTTTGGAAGCTGTGTTTTGTGCAAAGTAAGAAAGTAACCACTCCATTTCAAAAAGCCTTTTCTTGATTGTGCTGTACGATCATTTCACAAACAGAAATCTTGCTTCCTCACTGATGCAGTGATAATGACAACAATTCCAATCTGTGAAGCAGAAATAAACTTTTATTTTTTTAAATCAAGCTGCTTCATAGTTTCAATCATTGAAAACCTTGGTGAAATAAAATGTATGCCACTTAAAACAGGCAGACTGCACTATAAATGGTCTTTCTTCTAGTACAACTAATCAGCTGGTATTGGAAACCTTTACATATATCTTCTGGATGTTACTTTTAAAAATAATTCATAGAAAAGTATATACTCTGTAAACACACACAAATGAAAGTATAAAATAATTCAGGTTGACAGTTATGTTATTATTTCATCTGGTAGTTTATCTCTAATTACAAAAAAATATAGCAGTTAACATTTGACTAAATGATACACCTAAAGAAAAAATGATGATGCAGACATAGTCCTTTTGTAATGCAATTTAATACAAATGACCATTTAGTTATACTATTTGAATCTCTTAAGTTTTTACTTTTGCTTTAAGAAACTACCTTTGTAAACGACTTCTATTATTTAGTCCACCTGTAAAGTCTGCTTTTGGAGACAAGTTGCACAATTCAGAAGAGAGCAAACTTTCATCAATTATATATTGACAATCTTTTGGGTACATTTCTGATCATCAAAATTGGCTTCACAGAAATGTAGAGGCCAGCACACAACATGGTATGGCAGAACACTTCTTGCAAAGCCTCGTTGTGTACCTGGTGTCACAAACACTAAAGAAAGCATCATGCACATATCTCAATGTGAATATAATAATCTACATACGTGACATTAGTTAAGACTCTTACAGCATTAAGACCTCTCAGTGACGCTTATTTTAAATAACAAATTAGTCGCCAATCAAGCCACAGACTTGTTGTTTTGTTTTTCTACATAAAAAGAAAGAAAGAGTGAAGACATCTGAGATGGATCTTTACACATACAATAGAAAATAGGTTCTTCGGCTCTACAAAAATCGGTCCAATTTTATTTTTATCTTGACCTCGACATGGAGGCGACATTTTTACAAGAACAGATTGATGACTGCGATAAAGAAATATAAAAAACCTTTCCAGATGTGATTGGAAGAAAGGGAGTCCTCCTGATTCACAGGCACCCACCACAATTGACATTTGTTTCCCTCTCCTTATACACTCCTCCCCAGCCAGCCCTCTGTCACATGGCTGTCATGGCCGCTCAGACTCTACGTCGGTTGGTCTAATGGTCGTGGTAGCCTGGCATGGGGAAGGGCCTGGCAAAAGCTTCAACCCGGTGGCGCAGGTTGGCAATGCGAGCCACGGTCTCAGAGTCCTGGAGAAGAAAGTTCTTGAAGTCCAGGAGTTTTCCTAGAGAAGACAGCAGTATAGAGAGAAGGAAGCTCAGCATACTACGATAGCCTTTTTGCTACATTTGTTTTATCAGTCGTTTCAGCATTTTATAATTTAATATGACATACAGCATTTTGTACTTTTGTTGCTTTTCTATGGGCTCAGAACAGTCTCATAATACACACATGCACACAGAAGGATTCAAACTTGTATTTCCGGATCCATACTTGTGTTTTTCAATACACACACAAATGTATTCCGTTTCATATACATGTAAATAAAATCCAAATACAGAAAAAAGTTTTACATATGTATTTTTGATCCTCACTTATTAGTTTCCCGTTTAAATCCCCTGAACCTGCAAACACAAACAGCGTTCTGTGCACGGATCGCTTTGCATTCGTGTGTGGGTTTTTTGAGACTCCCCTGACGGTCAGCCGATTCGTACTTGCAATTTTTTCTATCTATAGCCAATCAGATGTCTCCTTCATTCTAAACCAATCACACGAGCGCGCCCCCACGAAGGTAAAATTACTTCATATACGCATTTTGCGCAGTCCGGTCAGCTCGCTAAACAGAGGGAGGAGCATCGGGCTCATGCAGAGCAGCGTGTCTCCATCAGACTCAGCAGCTGATCTGATCTCTCTCTCTCGCGTCCGGTTACTTCACTCGCGTTTATGTCCATATCGATCAGATCCAGCTCTCCTGATCGGCCTTTATAGAGAGCACCGATCAAACTATTAAGAGTGAATATCGGCCGATAATGACCGGCGGGGCTCCCCCCGTTAACAGGTCACTGTCTAGCACTGGCTTCGTAGTGCACTGATCGATTAGGCTAAGCTAACCTGTAGCTGCTCCCTCCACACTCACAACAACTTCATACAGACATAATAAAGCAGCTGTATTCGCCACACAGGAAACACACATTTAAAACGGTTTTGCCTGCCGTTTTTGTGTACACAAGCATTCATCCATGGTTTGGAAAGTGGCGCTGTACCTTAATAATATAAAGGCTTGTATTTTCGTGCATTTTCTGTTCGGAAAGTGGCGCTGTACTGAGAGTGGAGGTGTCCTGACATTAGCGCCTGCAGGCTCCATGGACCTGTCGGCTCCGGCTCGCGCAAAATGCGTACATGAA
Organism: Pseudochaenichthys georgianus; assembly: GCF_902827115.2. NCBI lineage: Eukaryota > Metazoa > Chordata > Actinopteri > Perciformes > Channichthyidae > Pseudochaenichthys > Pseudochaenichthys georgianus. The sequence continues at coordinate 24,822,320 of NC_047507.1, read as the reverse complement.
GCACTACGTCATGAACGCAAGAAATCTACCCTCGTGGGGGCGCGCTCATGTGATTGGCTTAGAATTGAGGAGACATCTGATTGGCTATAGATAGAAATAATTACAAGTACGAATCGGCTGACCGTCAGGGGAGTCTCAAAAAACCCACACACGAATGCACAGCGATCCGTGCACAGAAAGCTGTTTGTGTTTGCAGGTTCAGAGGATTTAAACGGAAAACAAATATGTGAGGATCAAAAATACACATGTAAAACTTTTTTCTGTATTTGGATTTTATTTACATGTATATGAAACGGAATACATTTGTGTGTGCATTGAAAAACACAAGTGTGGATCCGGAAATACAAGTTTGAATCCTTTTGCGGATCATGAAATACAAGTGTGAATCCTTCTGTGCTCATGTGTGTATTATGAGACTGTTCTGAGCCCATACTTTTCTAACGACTTTGTGCTTACCTGTCTTCTTCTTGACGTCCAAGGCAATCTTGAAGCCCTCATCCATGAACTCAACAACTTGCACAAAGTCAGCTTCTTTGAACTGTCTCGATGTCAGGGCTGGAGTACCTGGGAAGGAAAGAGAACACAACATCTGCATCTTAAAACACGAAGTAATGACTGGAAATGGCTTTTTCTCGCTTTTACAGGTTGAACGCTCTCCAATAAAGTTTTTTGCATTTCCTTCCATTAAGAACCTTATGGCTAGAAGGTAAAAGGAGTATCGCCTAAAGACAATGCTATAAATGTGGCAGTGGAGATGTGGAGCTCTTGAACTTCCTGGAAGATGATTAAAAACACAAACATATTTAATAAACCATGATCTGCTTAGTGCTTGTGGCTTAATCGGTGGCTGACTAATTTACATATGCAGAACTACATTTTTACATAGTGAGGGAAACAGAATAAGGAAAAAAGGCGAAGTGCAAAATACATTTTACAAAGAAAACCCTGACCTATTATTTGATTATGTAATACAATATGTTGAAAAGCTGACCAACATTTCAACACATTATCTTGACAAAGTTACCAAGTATTAAAAAGGTAACAACTTTTGTCATTACTAATAATAATAATAATAATAATAATAATAATAAGTAAAACAGAGCTTGTCTAAGTCCAGTTAAATGTAGAGTGAAGCTGCTCCTCACCCAGCCTGAGGCCCCCAGGACTCAGCGCGCTCTTGTCCCCGGGGCAGGTGTTCTTATTGGCTGTGATGGACACCAGCTCCAGCACCCGCTCGGCCCGCGCTCCATCAATGCCCTTAGGCCGCAGGTCAACCAGGACAAGGTGGTTATCAGTCCCATCTGAAATATTCAACATTTTTAGAAAAATAAATTGAAGAGGAGGAAAGTCTGAGACTTCGTAGACACAATCTTCACTTTTAAACCTTTACTTTAGTTTATGAATGAGGTAATGTTATTTGATATGAAACTGAGCAGTTAATGATGAAACTCAAATAATTGTTAGGTAGTTGGCTTTTGGCACCTCCAATGCTTGACTTCTTTCTCATGCATTTGTCCATGTTTGTCTTTATATCTGCTTTATTTTCATAGTAAACTAAAATATTACTCATTGACTGCCATTATGATAAAGCACAACTTACTTTCGGGCCTGCAGGAAATGAACAAACAGGAATTATTTTATTGTTTCATATTTGCTTACTACAAGCACCACATTTCCCCTAAGTTATCAGTTAATATAAAGTGCATTACACAATTAAACATTATACAGACAAAGAGGCGTTTCAATATGTTGTTAAACCCTTTTGTATCACACATTCTAATCAACACCTCTCTCAAATAGTGTCAACTAAAAATGGATTGTAACAGTAAAAAAACCTTGTTTCAGTTTTTTACATCTACAAAGGGATTGAAAAAAGGAGCATGCACACAATGCAGTGTAAGCACAGGACAAGTCTGTATTTTTAAGGGTATAAATTGAAGGCCATACGTCAAAAAAGAGCTGAGGCCAGCAAATGAAATGCAGTACAAGATTCCAGCACTTGGTCACTACCAGAAAGTGACCGCCTTCATCGGGTTTTATTCCCTTGACTGACAGGACACTGACATTAGCCTATTTGCACATCATGAATTTAAATGCTTTTCTGTTGCATTATTTGCATTTTGTGGCAGGACATTTCTGTTTATTGACTGTGTTATGTGTTCTTCTGTGTTTCTTTCTGCTGTTAGCAGAGCCAGTGTCTCAAACGAATGCTTAAATACAAGTTCCATTACCTGATACCAGGGTGTAGCCTTTGCTGAGCAGAGCTGTAGCCATAGTCTTGGAGTTCACTATAACCTGGCTGATATACTCCTTGAACATGGGAGACATTGTCTGGAAACAAAATACCAAGATTTTAAGTTTGAGGTCAAAAAACTATTAATGAAAAAAAAATGTAAACTAAATAAACATATTGGTACAAGTCAGTAGCTGCCTTGCACAGCGTTAAGATCCAGATAGCTCACAATTCAGAAAGAGAAGGAGCAGATGCCTAGAGCAGGGTTAGGGAACAAGTTCCTGAGTCAAGTTGCACCTCAGCGGTAAGATGAAGTTTCATTGCAAAATGTGATTAAGCGGTAATAAAGTTCTTATTAGGAAATAGCAGACCGTGGTGATGAATCATTACATCAATACAAATACATTTTTCATTGAAATGGGGTGTCCGTGTGCTGAGCTGACCTGTCTGAGAGCCACAGCCACACCAGCGATGGCGTGGTTATGAGGGCCGCCCTGCAGCGAGGGGAACACAGAGAAGTTCACCCTGTCCTCAAGGTCGTACACGATCTCCTTCCCCTTCTTGTCCACCGAGCGAACGCCCTTACGGTAGAAGATGAGGCCGGCCCTGGACAGAAAAGACTAATTGACTGACAAAGAATTTGAAACCTTTCCTTTTCTCTTAAAATCAAACAAGGTGTCATTAATAGGTTTTTGATTTGGCCCCAACTGTATGACATCAGCCATCTACTGACTACTATTCATCCTGTTGGACCCGTCTGCTGCATTCGACACGGTGAACCATCAGATCCTCCTTCGCACTCTCCAAGAACTTGGAGTTTCAGGCTCTGCACTTTCCCTCCTCACCTCATACCTCAAAGACCGTACCTACAGGGTAACTTGGAGAGGGTCCGAGTTCGACCCTTGTCAATTAACTACAGGGGTCCCTCAGGGCTCTGTCTCTCGCTCGGATCAGTCATTAGCCCGCATGGTTTTTCATACCACTGCTACGCTGACGACACCCAATTAATTCTGTCCTTTCCCCGCTCAGAGACCCAGGTCGTCGCACGCATCTCTGCTTGTCTAGCTGACATCTCTCTGTGGATGTCCGCTCATCATCTCAAGCTCAACCTTGACAAAACTGAACTGCTTTTCCTTCCGGGAAAAGATTGTCCCACTCTTGACCTGACTATCAACATCGGCACCTCTGTTGTTTCCCCGACCCAGACTGCAAGGAATCTGGGTGTGACCCTAGATAACAACCTGTCCTTCACTGCAAACATCGCTGCTACAACCCGTTGCTGCAGATACACGCTTTACAACATCAGGAAGATACGTCCCCAGCTGACCCAGAAAGCGACACAGGTTCTGGTCCAGGCTCTCGTCATCTCACGCCTAGACTACTGCAACTCCCTCCTGGCTGGTCTACCTGCATGTGCCATCCGACTTCTGCAGCTCATCCAGAATGCAGCGGCTCGTCTGGTCTTCAACCTTCCTACATTTTCCCACACCACTCCGCTCCTCCGCTCCCTTCACTGGCTTCCGGTAACTGCTAGAATCCACTTCAAGACACTGGTACTTGCGTACCATGCTGCGAATGGATCTGGCCCTTCCTACATCCAGGACATGGTTAAACCGTACACCCCAACGCGTGCTCTACGCTCTGCATCAGCCAAACGACTCGCTGCACCCTCGCTGCGAGGGGGACCCAAGTTCCCATCAGCAAACACACGTGGGTTTGCTATCCTGGCTCCAAAATGGTAGAATGAGCTCCCCATTGACATCAGGACAGCAGAAAGCCTGCACATCTTCCGGCGCAGACTGAAAACTCATCTCTTTCGACTCCATCTCGAGCGATAGAATTACTAACAAATAACTACTAACAAAGCACTTATATACTAATAAAGGACTGGCTTATCTATAGCCAGTTGAGTAGCACTTGAAATGTTTGGCTCTATGAAACCTGATGTACTTATATGATTCTGTTTTCTTCAAGGTTGTGTCTTCCTGGTCGAATGTACTTATTGTAAGTCGCTTTGGATAAAAGCGTCAGCTAAATGCAATGTAATGTACTATTACTACTGTTAAAAACATGTACTCATTTCCATGTTGCTCAGTGAAGAGGCTCTAATGAGATTTGACTGAAATATCTCTAGCTCTTACCTGGCTCCGCGGAGGGATTTGTGTGTGGTGGTTGTGACCAGGTCAGCGTGGTCAAAGGGAGAGGGGATGGCTTTGGCTGCCACCAGGCCGCTGATGTGGGCCATGTCAGCCAGCATGTAGGCCTTAATGTCGGTACACAGCTGAGGGGGGAACAGACACAGTTAGGATTCAAATGTACACCATGGGACAGGAAGGTTTGTATTACTACGTTATTTTTAAATCTCTAGTTCTACATTTTTTAGGTGCAAGACCCTAAATTATCAAAATATATACAACTTAAAGTGATAAGATTAGTAACAGTCTTGGAATAATGGCCCTAGTTTTAGATAGACAAGAGACAAGTTCAGATCATGTCCAATAGAGTCAATAATAACCGCTTGAAGTCTACCACACTCTTCAGCCTTGTTCTCGTTCTGCCTGCTTCAGGGGCGTTCCTGCCGTCGACTTAATATTAAAGTGACTGATTTAGCTTGCTATGAACATTTCAGTGTTTGGCCATAAAAACCTCTCCTTTTCAGTATTTTAAAATATGGGGGCGATGTTCAAAAAAGGTGAGAGTCATACACCGTTATCCCAATATAGATGTGAACACACTCAAACCTCTGATGAGCTGAAATTCGGCACTTCAGCCTCAGTCACTGTTTAATTTAAAATCCTAGAGCAGAGCAAAATGTGAATGTCCAAATATTTATTAACTTCTCTGTATATTATGCTGTAGTATTCTTGATATATACACTAGTACTAGAAAGTATTACAGTTACTATAAAACGTAACTACACATTTAGACTCGTCTTTTTGTCATAGGTTATTATTTTTTACTTGAATGCGCTTGGCTTCAAATTTAAAATTTGAGATAAAAAAAAGTGAGATGCAAAAACTCTTTGCTCCAATAATAGAAATGTTACCCCCACGGTTAGGTTTTGATAACTCTACATTTGTAAGCACTACCTATCACTTCAAAAGGGCATATGTTTCAAATCTGAGTGTTATTACACTCTTCGGCAGTCTTCAGAGGCCCGAAATATCAGTGTAATTCAATAAATCCTTGCCGTCTCTTGCCAGCATTTATTGAAAAAGGCACACACAATAAATAGCTTGCTTACATGCAAATGACTCGTTGGCGAATGATCAGAGCAGTAAACAATATTTTTAGTGCTCCAATTAATATTCATTATCACGACAATCTTGCTTGCTCCCATATCTAAACTGGATCAGCACATGTTTATTAGATTAAAAGGAAGGCAAGATGGCAGGGTTACTGGAGGGGGTAAAGAACACGAGAGGGTGATGTGTGCGGTAGCTGATGAACGCCGATAGTCAAACAAATTTCAGATTTCAAAAAAGAAGCTTGCTCCAATCTAGGTAACAACACTGAAAATCTGGAGAGGGGCCCTGCCTGCTGCCATAAAACAGTGAAGAGCTCCACAGAGACATGCCAGAGGGAAATATGGCCCCACTTCAGGCCTAGTGGCAAAGTAGTTACGGTGCTTAATAAAAACACAGCTCTGTAATGGAGGGACACTCCATCTGATGGTACTAGCTAAAGTGAGGCTCTGCAACAAAAGGGAAGCAGTCATGGAGGGACTGAAGAGAATCAGAGGGTGGATATTACAATACAGATAAAGGGGCCTCTTGTGCACCGCCAAAGAGAGCAGTGAAGTGTAGTTAAAAGTTGCTGCTGTGTTTGCGTGAGTCAGCGCGAGAATCCACGCTCAGTGCGGATGAGTAGACAACGGAAAGCATCTGTGGTGGTGTGCACAAGTGTGAAAGAGCCGAAGAACTGTTTGTGTCTGGATATGTCGAAGATTGAATGCTCAGTATTTACAGCAGACAGGTTTCTACTGAGGGCAGCTTTTTGTGCAGAATGAGTACATTTACTTTTTACACTGCTGGATTATTTATTTTACTTACCTAAAAGACAAGAGTATTTCTTCTACCTCCGAGTGTGGACAGAAATGATTAAAAATATAGTCTGGATTAATCCTGGCTATTAGTAAGAGGAGCAGGTGTGCCTGACAGTCAGTGCAGTGGAAAGGTTGAGTGAGTTTAAAGGGGACCTATCGTGCAAAATATGTCTTTTATACATAAATATGTGTCCCCGGTGTGTCAGGGAACTCAGGCAGCGTCAGAAAATAAAACCCTCATAAAACGTAAATTACGTCACATCGGATGGCGGACCCTCGGCATTATCAGAAACGTCACTATCAGAATAAATGCCTGACGTGTTTTGGACGTAATATGGTCTTTGTTTACATTAGCAAGCATCGCTTACACTCAGAGCTAACCTGTACTGGAGATAGTATGTGTGAAGAAGCAGGAAATACAAAAAATAACTCACCTTGTGGTAAACCAGCAAGAGAGAAAGCCTTTGAGCTCCATACTGTTTCAGGCGTTTCATCACCGCAGCATTTATTTTAGACAGTATCTGCCGGGTCCCGTATGAGCAGGCATAAGCTCCGCCCCCTCTTTTTTTTTTTTTTAAATAAAGCTTTATACCCTGAATCAGCACTTTTGTAACAGGAAGGGAAATAGAAGGATATGAGGCAGGGCTAGAATGGGTGATCTATTTGGTATTTTGAGCAAAACACTTCATAGACATGTCTTTTATATATCGGAGTCCTATGCTATTGACTAAAAATTGCATGATAGGTGACCTTTAAAATAAGAGGACAAAGCTGGTGTGACCTTCATAATGTAGGAGGAGAAAACAGGTAACAGGAGAGGATGAGGTGGAGCAAGACACACACACACACACAAAAGCTGAGTGAGTTTTGAATAAGGAGAGAGTTCTCCATGCACCTTCTTGATGCGGGCGTAGTCAATGAGGCGGGCATAGGCACTGGTGCCAGCGATGATGAGCTTGGGCCGGAACAGCTTGGCCGTCATCTCCAGCTGGTCGTAGTCTATGAGTCCTGTTGCAATCTGCGGAGAAACAGCGAGGGAGACAGATTGAGGAGGGGAAAAAAGTGGAGGATGAATATGAGCATATTGGAGGGTGAGTACGGTTCAGGAGGAACACGAGGGGATGAAAAAAAAAAATACATTTCAGATATCTTGAGGATCGAGAGTAAACTTAACACGGAGGAGAGATTTTTTTCCATTTGAAGCTTATTTGAAGCAGATGCATTTGAAGTACTTTGGCTACCTTAAAAAAGGGGAAGGAATTTATCGAAATGAGACATTTCATCCTAAACTATCAAGGAAGAAGATTGCAGTAAAGCACCCCTACTTATCCTAATTCAACCTTCACAGGTTTATTCAACTGGTGTGATGAGGCTGAACAGATCAGAGGTTGGTTTGGAGACGTTATCTACTCTCGTCATTGAAATAAGCACTTTGAGATATACGGTAGACATCCATTATTCAGGGGATGCATGTCTGAATCTTGTCGAATCTTGTCAAATGTTGTCAGTCTGGAACTGCCAAATGACCAGTGTGTTGTGTGCCTGTCTGAACCTGCATTTCCAACCCAGAACTCAAAACATGAGAGAGGAGAGACAAACCAGGTGGGGGACAGCCAGCAGAACGGACCATGAAGTGAAAGACAAAAGGGATAGAGAATAAGCGAGACAAAGACACAAAAAAGAGAAAATACGAGGAGGGAAAGCTTTATTGAGACAACCTGATAATCTCCCATCTCCAGAGCACATCTATGGGTGCCCCCTCGTTCCATCAAGCTGCTCATTGTGAAGACAGAGCCAGTGGTGCTGGCCAGCCTGTCGATTTCCCATTATCTCTCTCGCAGAGGGGTGCTGCCGGCCCATACATCAGCAGGTCTGGACACGCAGACTCTCAGGGCAATCCATCAGCCGCTACCAACACCAGCACACAACTATGACCCCGGAATAAAATACTAAACACTAATATATGAAGCCCTGCATCTGAGGGACCCTGGTCCTACTGATTTTATCTTAGTTGAAAACAGCACTTTGAATGTTTTACAAACTGTACTCACGTATAGGGCTGTATGTTTGCATTGTGAGTGATGTGGCCATAGCAAGCACTAGTTGGGCTAAGATGTAGACATCAAATCCCTACCCACACTGCCTTGTGTCATACCCGTGTGGGCAAAAAAGCAAACAGGATTCCCCAAAAAGCGACCACTTGTCCCCTAGTGTATTTAAATCAATATCCTGTCATTAAAACATTTTCAAAAAGACTTTAAGACTAAAATATTTGGCATAATTGTAGATAATGTATTGAAACTTCTTCGCCAACATAATATCAGCAACATTTAAAAAAATATATGGTTTACTGTAAGCAGGAAATATGTTTTATGCTTTGGTAATACTGTTGCACAATGGTCTTATGTAGTCTTTTCAGTTTCCCTGTTACAGTGAATTGCAAGGATTGCACAAAAAGAAAATTGTATTTTTTCCTTGCAAACATGAACTGTAAACACGACTACAAAATTAAGAAAAAAACTGACAAAGTTGCGGAGATGATCAATAGTACAACTGAAAGACGTGAGACAGAGTGCTGCAGCACAATAAGCCATGCTCTGCAGACATGTGAGAACCCTGCACCCCCGACACATGGGCAGTTCTGACCAGCAGAACTGGTTCATGTGGAGGTCAAGTCAGAGGTCAAGCTGAGAAATAGCTGACTCTGAAAACCTTCCCCATGTTAACAACGAGTATTTTAAATATTGGACTTTAGAAAAACCCTCTTATCTGACAATGAAAGAGGATAAGACATATTTAAACACACGTAACAAAAATAAACTACAAATATGATTTAACCCGTTGCGATTTAACTTGTGTACGGTTATTTTCTGGTACAAGAAAGTCCACGACATGTTAGTTGATATCAGTAGCAGGCTTGGATTTTCGTAATTTTAGGGGCAAGGCCATTTGGCCTTTGGTGTCACACATTTTTTCAGCGCGCAAAGGCCACATGCCAGGGCACAAAAGCCATGGAGGGAAACATTTGGATTTGGAGCTTACAAATAAATAACTTCACTTTCTAATGACAAAAAACAAATCACTGTTTTAATATCAATAATCGTATCATCATATAGGCCTATGCCTCCTTAGTATTACCATATATAAAATGAAATACTTTACTTTGAATAATTAGTGTTTGGTATGTTTTACATCTACTACTTCTCCCATTCACAAATCCGAAATCTAAAAATCAAAAATTCTATTAATATGTAACAAATATATTCCATTTCAGAGCAGAAGAAACAGCCTTCAAGGGTCAAACTCTGTACATACATCATTCAGCAGTGCACAGTGAAGCTCCAACATCCAACTGTATGAACAAGCAATACTTTGAAATGCAAAAGTGTGTGTGTGTGTGTGTGTGTCTTTAATCAACTCCTCACAGCTCCTCATATCTGTTCAGAAACTAGACAAAAGTTAAACAAGTACAAACCACAGACTGTCTCTGTCATGACGAATACAGTCACTGCTTTAATTCTGTCTTTAGGACGTTGTTGCGAGTGTGGACGGAGCAGCTACAACGTTAGTTCAGCCTGATCGATCCAATCTCCATTCACAAAACGCGCATTTTAAAAGGTTTTGCATGCCGTCTTGTCTGCACACTTAAAGCACTTAAAGCATGGTTTTTACTAACCGTTATCAGTATTTAGTTACTTCAGCATCATTTTGAAACGTGTATTACAATTAAATCACGGTAACATAGGTTAATTTGGTCGTAGTTGGTTTCCACCACAGTATTTACATGGATATAAGCCCCGCCCCCTCTCCAGTGCATCCTGTTTGAATGACAGGAGTAAACACAGCTGACAGCCGCGGTGAAACTCCAGCGGTTAGAGCGATGAGAATATTCGCATCGCGTTCGTTGTGAACGCAGCATAATGCAGTTCAGAAACCACTGTTCTGACGCTTTTAAAGCAACTTTTAACAGTGTGAGGGGCCCAAAGGCCATGGTGGCCGTAGGACGTACAATTATTTGTGGGGCATAACGGCCAGACCGAGGGGCTACGACGGCCATGGCCGTCATGGCCGCCGTGAAAATCCCACCCTGATCAGTAGTGTGGGTCTCTACTTACGTTTAGCTTGTAAGGCATGGACTCAAAATAGATAGAGGTGGCTGAGATCCTCTTCACATCAGACATGTAGCCATGGGTGAGACTGGAGTGAAACAGAAGAACATGTAAACAAATGTAAAAAATAGGAAGAATAATGAATTACATTCCAAACTATTTGATTTATGAAGTGCAGATGGCACACTAGTGTTGACCAACAAATAAGCTAGGACAGCTTCAAACAGTGTGGGTGTTAGATAGAATAAGTGAAAGAGTGCAGGTGTGTAACAGGGAGAAAGCAGCAGTTATTACTCACTGTCCTCCGTCGGGCAGGTCCAGGCCCATGATGCGGTCGTGGGGCTTGAGCACGGCGGTGTAAACAGCAAAGTTAGCGGGGGAGCCGGAGTACGGCTGGACGTTGACTCCCCACAGAGCTGGGTCCAGGTCAAAGGCCTCCAAGGCTCGTTTCTGACACAGCAGCTCAATCTGGTCCACCACTTCTGCTCCACCATAGTATCTGGGTGCAGAACAGAAAATACAACCTTAGGCCAACAGGTGCACTGCTTCTGCATATAAACTGCAAAAGTTAAGTTTTAGTTCAAAAATAAATCTAAACCTTGAATCATTTATTCTTTCTTAAGCCACAGGCCTACAATAGACATATGAACACATTTTAAGGTCATATGGCAAACTTGTTAGCATACAGTTGCCTATGTAAGCATTGAGCAGTCACAGTGTACCACTATAATTAATTTGAGGCAATTTGAAAAATGTGGCCTCAAATTCCAGTTTAGTCATGCATTTGGTTTTTACGGACGCCTGAGGGAAATATGTGTGTCTTCAGCAGCTACATGCTTCACTAAAAATGTTTGTATGCTTCTGGTGTTAAGCAATAGTCTACAATGGAATGTCACCTGAAACAGCAAGCGCGTAGCCACGTGCTTGCTGTTTAGGGTTAGAGTGGTGAGAGTGAATAAAAACTGTACAATTGAAGGACAAACAGCTGAAACAACGAGCTGAATCTCACTATGAAGGTCAGTGGAGCTGCAGATTTCTGTGATAATTCCCGTTAACCACTTCTACGGAAGACCCCTTTCACATTGTAGCACTTTCACACGCTGTACAAGCCGATTTAAGTCAGCAGCACTGCCACAGCAGATTTGGGACATCTCAGGTGAAATGACAGATGAGGAAGCAACAGATGGCTCCTGCACAATCCACTCATTCAATGACATTATTCTTTAGTTTCATTACATTTAACTGCGAAGAGAAGACGAGTAGGATGTTGGGGAGCGGGTTCAAAATCAAAAAACACATTCAGTGGGAGGGAGATGTATTGTATCAGCTTGTATTACAGGAATACAAATCATGAAATAAGATGCATTTCAAAACAGGCCAGCTCTCTGTTTGACTCTGATACATGTGAATTGATCTGAGGAAAAGGATAGGAAATAGGAAACTGGAAATAAAAATCCTGCAACTATCAGTCTGGGTCTGAATTCCTTCAATGTATCCCCCCAGGAATCTTCTTTGGCAAAGAGGCTGTGGGTTATGTGTTATGTTGTGTGGTTGGCATGTAGTATTTTAGGGCAAGCTAGAGAACAGCGTATAAACCAGTGTATGTTTATGTCTGTAACAAATATCCTAAAGCAGAGAATATCAACATAATAAGCTGGGGCGTGGCTGCATAAACACTCACCTTTTCCCTGGGTAGCCCTCAGAGTATTTGTTGTTCAGACAGGAGCCCTGAGCTTCCAAAGCTGCTCGACTGCAGAAATTCTGTGGCGAGAACACACACAAGCAAACACACACTCGGATCAATGGCGCCAGTGAACAGAAGGGACAAGGACTGCAAATTAAAGTCTGTTAAGTGATAGTGAGAAATCCCCCCTCAAGCTAGAGACAATCATTACAGTATTGAACCTGTGGACTTCCATAGACTAACACTCTGCACTTCACAATGCTTATCGCCTCGCTGCTGCAGGATACAAGAATATAATGTAATACACTTTTCTGCCCATGCTGAGAAACATTGGTATGGCCTTTCTTAAATCCATTTGCAATGCATTTTCAAAGAAAAACACATTTAAGTGAGCATGCTTTGCTGCATAAGGGGTAGGGCTGTACCAAAGAGTTTGAGGCTTTTAAACTTTATTAGTTTGAGTGCAGCATAATTATGATTATTATAATTGATTATGTGTGGTTATGTTTTGCTAAGCCGCGTTCAACACCATTGTTAAAACACACTGTCAAAGGTTCAAAACAACGGCACTAATTAGTTACCCGTTGTGATTTTGGTTAGAAGAGATGGAACACACATAGAAGGAAGAGACGTTTAAGCAACGCGTCTTAGTGGTTATCTCTCTGGAGGATTATTGTTTACTTGGAGCTCCTAATATTGGATATGCTATTAGAGCTAAAACAAGTACCACTATTATTTCGCTAAACTATTTTGTAATGTCATGAAAACAGTTTCCCCACAATACTTCTATGTTTCTGTACCCTTAACACACTGTACACGATAATGAATTACACATGTAAAATGTTGAGTGCATTTCTGTTTAATATACTGTACATCCTGTCTGTTTAACTAACTATGGATGCCTCTCTTGGTATGGCCACTTGACTTACACTCTTTACTGTATATTAACACACTGGCCAGTAATAGAGTCTGACAGTCTAGTCTCCACACTCTCATATACAGTGTGTGTGTGTGTGTGTGTGTGTGTGTGTGTGTGTGTGTGTGTGTGGTTATGCTAATGCTTCACCTAGAAGCCAAGAGGAGATCAAGGGAGATAACTGCTTCAGTAAAAGCTCTCTGCTGCGTCCGTCTATCATGCCCACGACTGTGCATACATTACAAAAAGAACATTTGCTTCTTCGTGTGTGTGTGTGCGTGCGTGTGTGTGTGCATGCTTTAAAACGTATGTCTTTTCATTCAAGGAATGCCTGCCTGAGCAGAGTAAGGTGGGAAGGAGGCAGAATGGAGATATCAACTTCATCTCACACTACAGCGGTACGGCTGTGTGTAGAGAGGCGGCTGATATACTCCACTGAACAACTACTGTGGCGAAAAAGAAACGGGAGAAGGAGAGAGAAAGAACAATACAAGATAAAACCTGCTTTTTGGAAGAGCATTTTTTTTTCAATTTCACATAATTTAGCCTTGGAATGAAAACAAAGAGTAACCCAAATGTTTCTGCATTAACTCAGAGATTCCTGCTTACAGAAAGTGCTGTATCCAGTGCGTGTTTTCACTATCAAACTAGCTATGTTTGAATAACTTGATGTGAACTTGTCAGAGTTCGTGATATCCGTTTTATTATTCCTGTTTGAGTCAGAAGGTCACAGTTTCTCTGCCCTAGTACAGGGTTCTTACACCTTTTCCAAAGTCAAATTCAAGCACTTTTCAAGCATTTCCAAGGTGCATTTTCCAGCTTTTCAAGCATCTTACAGCTGTTGTAAATTACATATTTATATACACATACTCAAATAATTATTTCCCTACCTCACATTAAATCAGATGTTCTTTATGCTATAAACAACCAAATCTGGATGAATGATGTGAAATCTAACCAAGTGTTAAATCAGACTTTAGTTCCACCTGGAGTAAATTCACAAGCTACCCTGCAGTACACAAAGTCATTCAAACTAGCTGCACCTTTACCAGCTTTGAGAACACTTTAATGATCAATCTTTATAAAACATTTCATATATATTATTGTGAAATGGACCAATCTGCACAACGACTACTTTTACTGTCGCTACTTTCACATTTAGATGATAATACTTTTACTTGAGGAACATTTTGAATGCAGGACTTTTACTGTGACAGAGTATTCCTACACTCTGGTACTTCTACTTTTACTAAGTACAAGATCTGAGTACTTATAATTTCACTACAAGATCTGAGTACTTGTACTTATTCCACCTCTGGTAGTGTATTAGTCTGAATTGTAGCCACAAAATCACGCAGAGCTTAGCCGCGTTCACACTGCGGTACTTTTCCCACAAAGGTTCACGCGAACTCTTTAGTTCGCATGAACTAAGTACAGATCACGTTCACACCAGAAAAAGTCCCTGGGGGTGGATTAGGCAAATGAAGCCGCTGACGTCACTTCTTCTTCTTCTTCTTCTGCTTTGGGTTTACTGGCAGGCCGCAAACCACTTCACGGCGTATACTGCCGCCCAAAGTCCCCGACCGGAAGTCCCCGGAGTTGGGGACTGGCTTCAGTAGAAGCTGCTGGGAGTCCCAGCAGCTTCTACTGAAGCCTTCCGAGTAAATCGCCAGAACGCCGACACCTCCTCATCTCCACCGCTCCCATGTTTTATTTTTTCTTGCCATAAGTTAGTCTCTCTACGTTTCTGCGCTGGGCTAATGCTAATAATGCTAATGCGAGGATAATAAAATGGCGGCTTCACAAAACTTTTTAGGAGTTTTACGGGGCGTGGTTTGCAATTCGCCCAGCCAATCAGGAATATAGCTCTTTTCTCAAAAAAGAGCCGCTCGAAAGTCCCTGCTCTCTAGCAGGGACTTTCGAGCGGGTAAAAAGGTTCGCATGAACTACTTTTAGTACCGGCTCTTTTTGGTGTGAACGCGATCATGAACTAAGTTCGCATGAACCTTTGTGGGAAAAGTACCGCAGTGTGAACGCGGCTCTTGTAACGGCCCCTGAGGGTGTGAATGTTGTTGCAGGTCCAATCAGCGTGATCGGGGACACCTGGCCGGAGGTGCTACTTAAGCCCAGCTGCCCGGAGTTACAGGCCCCCGTCATTACTCTCTCTGAATTCTTATTTGCCGTTCATGACTGAGGGGTTTGTTTCTTTGGTAGGGAGCGATGAGAAGGTGCATATACAAATATTACGTGACACCGGTGCATTTGACTAGTTTATTTTAGCGTCTGCTTTGCCATTTTCAGAGGACACGTACATGGGGTTGTTTGTTCCGGTGCTGGGAATGGGGTTGAATGTTCTGCAGGTCCCCCTCCATAAATTTATGCAGTTTTCGGATCTGTTTCAGGGTGAAGTAGCGGTTGGCGTGCGGCTGGCTCTGCCCATAAAAAAGGGGTCACGATGATCCTGGGTAACGACATTGCGGGTAGTCGGGTGTGGGCTGATGGGGCACCACCTGCTATCGTGGCGCCAGTGCCGCTGGTTAGTATTAAGCCAGACAAGAGCGAAACGGAGTACCCTGACGTGTTTACAGCATGCGCCGTGACACGGGCAATGAAACGTGGGCAGGCGGGGAACATGAGCTTAGCCGAAATCAATGAGGCTTCACCGCAGCATGATGTGACGTGTCTCGAGATTCCCTGGTCGGTTTCTCACGGTGAGCTGGTGGAGGCACAGTGTGCTAATGCGTCTCTAAAAAAGGTCTGAGGGAGAGTGTTCTGCCTGATGGGGAGGTGAGAAATCATGCTCAGGGGTATTTTTTCCAGAATAATGTACTAATGAGAAAGTGGGTTCCTCAGTTGAAGCACTTCGTTGGTGAGCCGGTTTACCAGGTTGTGGTGCCTTCCGGGTTCCGTGCCTTGGTGTTGCGGATGTCCCACGATGAAGCGGGCCATTTGGGTGTCAAGAAGACGTATGATCGGATCCTGAGGTATTTCTTTTGGCCCTTATTAAAAAAGGGATGTGTCCACTTACATTAAGTCATGTCATACTTGTCAGCTAACCAGTAAGCCTAATCAGATCCTGAAAACTGCGCCATTGTACCCGATACCAGTTACAGGTCAGCCTTTTGAGCATCTCATTATTGATTGTGTGGGCCCGTTACCTCCTTCTAAGTCAGGTGCTAGTTACCTACTGACAGTGATGTGCCAGAGCACAAGATATCCGGCGGCATATCCTCTACGCACGATTACAGCCAGGTCTGTTGTACGTGCTTTGTCGCAGTTTTTTTTCCATCTTTGGTGTTCCTAAAGTAATTCAGCCTGACCAGGGGTCGAATTTTACGTCCCATTTGTTTGCACAAGTGTTAAAGCAACTACGCATTAAGCACAACCAGGCAACTGCTTATCACGCGCAGAGCCAGGGGGCATTGGAACGGTTCCATCAAACGTTGAAGTCGATGTTGCGTGCGTATTGTGTCCAAATGAATGGAGACTGGGAGGAAGGTTTGGCCTGGCTGTTGCTGGCGGCAAGGGAAGTTGTCCAGGAGAGTACGGGGTTTAGCCCCAATGACCTAGTGTTTGGTCATACTGTGAGGGGCCCTTTGGCATTGTTGCGGGATGGTTGGACCGAAGACAAACCACCTCAAAAGCTGGCTGAGTAGCAATTTGACCTCCGTGCAGGAAAGGATGAAAAAAGGATATGACCGTTGTGATGGAAACTTCTGTGCAGCAATGCAGAGCCAAGGCTCAGGAAAGGATGGAAGCAGGAGCAGCTTTAGTCAAACACTGATATTTATTGAGTATAATACGGCCGGAGAGGTCACAAAGTATATCACACTTTCATGTGGGCCACCTAGCAAACTCTGAAGACAAAGAGTCAAAACATGGATCTGTATATCTAAAAGGTCGGGACCTAAAAGGCCCGCCTTACCTTAACCATTACCAGACATTGGAACAAAGACCCGATTGTATTACCAACCTCTTGACCTGTGTCCTCCTTAAGTTACAGGCAAGAGCATATGCGACTCAACGAAAAGCATATCTTTGTAAATTAACAGTTTCTCAGAAAAGCTGAGAACCTCTAGATACAGAGAGATCGGATTGAAATATTCTCTGACAACCGTCAAGTTGAGAAGCGTGTTTTTCTTCCGGGAGATCAGGTGCTCGCTTTATTGCCAATTGTGTCCTCCCCATTTCAGGCAAAGTTTTCTGGTCCATATTCGGTGGTGAAGAATGTTTCAGAACTGAATTATGTGATAGCTACCCCTGATCGTAAGTCTGCTACTCAGCTCTGTCATGTACATTTGTTGAAGCCATACTTCACTCGAACAGCTCAGTCAGCCAACCAGGAAGGGTTGTTGCCCGGTGCCCACGCAACGTGTTTGTCGGTCTCTGCTTCCCACCAGGCTGTGGCAGAGCAGGACGAACAGACTTTGTCGGGCCCCGATGATGCTGTCCTTTATGGCCGACTTAAGAATTCAGAGTCTCTGCAAAATGTGGCTGTTTGTTTAAGCATTTGGACGTCGCCAAGCGCAAGCAACTAACTGATTTGGTTAGCCGTGTTTGTTCAGTGATACGCCGACTCGCACGCATTTGGTAGAGCATGATATAGAGGTGGGAGGTGCTGAACCCATTAAGCAGAGGTTTTATCGTGTGCACCCAGAGAAACGCAAGTATCTTGATGCAGAGGTAAAATACATGCTTGACAATGGGATTGCTGAGCCATCCTGTTCTAGCTGGGCCTCACCCTGTCTGCTGGTGCCGAAAGCAGACAACACTCCAAGATTTTGTTCAGACTTTCGTAAGGTCACAAAATCTGATTCTTTCCCGCTTCCCTGCATGGAGGATTGTATTGACCAGGTGGGATCGGCTAAGTTTGTCAGTAAATTTGACCTCTTGAAAGGCTACTGGCAGGTTCCTTTGTCTAAGAGAGCACGGGAGATTGCCGCGTTTATTACACCCACAGGGTTGTACTCTTATTGTGTGATGCCCTTTGGTTTACGAAATGCGCCAGCAAGCTGTTGATGACTAGGCTCCACCCACAACTAAGAAGGAGCTGATGCGGTTTTTGGGGATGGTGGGGTTTTATCGTTGTTATTGCAGAAATGTCTCTGCTGTGGTTGCGCCACTCACCGATCTGCTAAAGGGTAAAGCTAAATATGTTTGGTCCTCTGAGTGTCAAAAAAGTTTTGAGAGCGTTAAGTCACTGGTATCTAACGCTCCTGTGTTGGCAGCTCCACAGTGGGAGAAACCAGTAAAACTTGAAGTGGATGCAAGTTATGTCGGTGCTGTTGCAGCCTGATGATTTGGGTGTGGATAAGCCAGTTAGTTTCTTTTCAAAAAAGTTTATCAAACATCAGCTGAACTATTCAGTGATTGAAAAGGAAACGCTAGCCTTGATTTTAGCATTACAGCACTTCAGTGTGTATGTTGGCTCGGTACCGGTTGTGGTCTTTACGGATCACAACCCGTTAACATTTCTCAGTTCTCTACAGTGCCCTAACCAAAGGCTGATGCGCTGGGCTCTGATGCTCCAGTCCTATGATTTGGACATTCGCCATATCAAGGGGAGGGACAATGTGGTGGCGGATGCATTGTCTCGGGCCCCCGGTGAGTAATGCCATGTTAGTGTGGGTTAAATAGTCGCAGCATTCCAGTGTCCTGTTGTTTTATCTCATTGTGGTGGGCACTATGTTTTTGATAATGTGGTTGATTTGGGTGCCAGGGTTCTGTTGGGGCCCCTGACTTTATGGGGGGGGCTGTGACAGCCCCAGAGCCTGGGGCCTGTGAGGGTGTGAATGTTGTTGCAGGTCCAATCAGCGTGATCGGGTACACCTGGCCGGAGGTGCTACTTAAGCCCAGCTGCCCGGAGTTACAGGCCCCCGTCATTACTCTCTCCAAGCCTGCTGCGGAGGGACTCACCGTGACCCTTTCCCCTCGTCCACCCTCTGCTGTTTTTGGTGTTGCCGAATAAAGTGCGGAGATTATTGGAAACTTTGAGCGTCTCTCCTGGTTTTTCTGTTGTGGCCAACGGGCCGGTCATAACAACTGGGGGCTCGTCTATCGTGAGTAGGAACCGGGAGTTAGTTGGGTTGCATAAAAGCTACAAGCTGCATAAAAATAGACTCACAATGGTAAGTGGAAAATAATATTTACAAATGTGTACAATGATTTGTAGGTAATTTTGACTACTCAAGACACCATCTTCAAAGGAAGACTGTGTTCATTCTACAATTACATGGGATTAAAGCAAAATGTAGTTTTACTTGTATAATACTTCAATTTTATATAAAAGACAGTTTGTTTTCATTTGTTTTAAAATAAACAAAGTATTGGCTTTCAGAATATTAAACTTGTTTCGGCAAATTCAGATGATAAATACAACTTTGAAGCTTGTAACGGCATAATTACAAGCAGAGAACGGACTAATGCAACATCACAGCAAGCATAACAACAGCCGGTGTTTCTTGTGAGTGTTTCCCCGGTACACAAACACACACTCGCGAGCTTCCCCCAGACCAGTAATACAAACGAAAATGTGTCTTCGGGTCAATGTGACTGATTTTGATAGAGCAAGTTACATTTGGTTTAGGCACGAAACATACTACCAGTAGAAATACATTGCTTTCAAAATCGCTCTGTGTCGAATCAATAGATTATATTTCGTGACTATAACACGAAATGCCGTGAGTGCTTCATCCTCTGAACACCACACGATGGCGACTGTAACGCACCTAACATAGGTATGCTCCTCTGAAATGATTGTCCCCTGCAATTATTATTATCCCTCAATCGAGTTCCCTATTCAGCTCGCTAACGTTAGCTTAAACATACAACGTAACATGCAACGTTAGCCTAATCTAAAATGCTCTACTACGGCGTACCTTTCATGTGGCTCGTCAGCGCAGACTCTCGCATCGTTATTTTTGCAAACTTTGCAGGAGGCTACTCGTGGACTTGACCCTCGTCTTAGCCATGGCTTGCATTTGTCTTCTGCTAGCCAACGCTCGTTGAAACTGCAACCTCCTGGCATACTGTCATCAGAATGCCCAGGTCATACGTAACACAAACACTTGCAGGACGCGCGCATATCGCGGGAAGGCCGCAGCAGAGCTGTTTTATGTAGAAGCGAAGCAATTCTTTTCTTTTAATCTAAAAAGCGAACTATTCAGTCAGACAGCAATTTATTGTAAATGTAAAGCATTTACATTTTCAAGCACTTTATCTCAATTTCAAGCACCATTCCCAAAATTCAAGCACTTTCCCAACCTTGAAAACACCACGTCAAATTTCAAGCATTTTCAAGGATTTCAAGCACCCGTACGAACCCTGCTTAGTAGCTACTGAAAATATTTTAAAAATACCAAATGTACTGCTATAGAATATTAAAACATACAGCAGCAAGATGATTTAGGAATCAACATGAATAAAGAATGAATGTACACATGCTGCAGTGTATGAATTTCAAATGCAATATTTATTGTACTTATGTACTGCATTTATCTACAGCATGAAACCTGATGGACCTGATAAGAGCTTTTCTGTCAATGCTGCCTGCCAGCAATAATATGGAAAAACACATTTGACCAGGATATGCAAGAAGCTAGAAAGTCTTCATTCATTCATTTTGCCAAATATTAAAACATAGGTGATGACTGTTCTCACCACCTGCACTGCCAACACACAAGATCGCTGCTTCTAGCTATTACGCATTTACTGTTTATTTCAAATAAACTAAATCGGTACAACATTTGTAAAGGATGTTTTTTTTTGCTGACGAAAATATGAACCAGACTTGGCGGTGTTTTATGTCATCTCCCTTCTCTTAATGCCCCTTGAACTCCTCTCTGTGTGAACTGTTCAGTTACTGAAACCTTCAAATCACACTCCGTTAAACATCATGTGTGAAAGTGACTGACCTCAGATGCAATGAGCTCCAGGCCGCGGCACTGCCGGTCCTTCTCCTTCAGCAGCAGGTCCCACATCTCGGGGTCGTCCTGAGCCAGGCTCTCCTGGCCCGTCCACGGACGCTCTTCATCCACTGAGTATGTGGCAGCGTGGGACTGCTGGCCACGCACACAGAGACGGACGGGGGCTCGCTGGCACAGAGGCTGTGAGCAGAGGAGAAGTCGTTAGGGTTAGGGGGAAGGATGGGAGATTGAGAAAAACTGACAGTATGCTAGTTATATACAGTTTTTACAGTTATCATGAACACATGTTGTAATTATGGATGATTGCACTAAAAAGGGACTAACAAGTTGCAATGGTTTGTTATTTAACTTCAATAATTTAACTGCAATGCAAATTATCATAGCTTTGAAATACGTTTGGTAAACACATGTAGGACAATATTTAGTCTTTGTGTAGCAGCTGGTTTTTTATTTCATCAGGAACATTTAACAAGATTTAAATGTGGGTGTTGAGAACGGAGGACAACCAATTAAACAATATGTAGTTGAGCTGTATATTCTCTATGAGGATTGAACTAGTGGGAGCTTCAGCCACAAAAAAGGGATCAGCATGAAATCAAGAGACATGTTTCATCCAGCTTTATTTCTCTACAGAATGTCTTTGATTATTTTAAATATTTAAGGCAACAGCTTGATTTGTCCTACATAAATGACAAGACATTTCAAGTCCCCTTCTCTGTTCCTCTCTAATATGTAGCTTGGTATAATTAGAAACTGGCGTGTTTCCATGATATCAATAATCAGCACGGTTGTTCAATTATGCCTCTATCAGCACTTCTACAAACTGAGGGACCGACTTTTACAGCCTCAGTGTAGCGAAGGAGGAATATAGAGAACAGATTCAGCACTTCCTGCTTATCTAATCTGGACTGGGGCTACGAGTTCTCCTGCTGCTGCTGCTGCTGCTGCTGCAGCAATGCCCCATCATGTGAGTGTGCAGACTCCATTCAATTTTCAATGTCTTTCTCTTTTATTTAAAAAAAAAAAAATTAGACAGGATTCGATAATCCTGTTTGTTCGACGCACTATGCCTGGATAATAAAACACTACATTTCTGGCTATGTATTCCATTGAGTAGTTTCTTTTCACTGCCATTTACACATAAAACCTTTCTAGGCCACAAATCATTGTCAGGTAATAAAACGTTATGTGTGCGCCTCTATGCTTAAGATCTCTGCATGAACCCAGCGAGGGCACTGTGAAAAGAAGAACAAAAAATTCCTGACAGGTTGATTGCATTTAGAACAAATTGGCCCTCTCCCATCATTTAATCAACAATATGATGATGACTCCGTTTGGAGATCAATCCCACCACGGCCAACCTACTGTATAGTTATCATCTGTACAGGTGTGCAGGGTGAGAAGGAAAACCTTTCTTTAATAGCACCATTAAAAAGTAATTAACTCAATGCTCAGTACTGGTTGAGGATACCTATTTGTAAAAACAAAACAAAGAACGCAATTTACGCTTTATTCCATGTGGTGTAGGAAATGTTTGGGTAATTCATCTTTTGTAGTGGCTTTATTGCACTGTGAACCAACTGCAGTAACTGTAGATGTTTAAGAAAAACAATTAAGAGTGTTAATGTTGGGAAGAAATAATAAAAGCTGACCAGCTCTCATAATTCGACACCCTTTGTTAAAAAAAAGAAAAGGCTAATAAGAGCACGTTATCCCGAGGAGCAGCTTGCAGATAGTTCATCTAGTGCATCGCTGTGAGGCCCATCCTCTCCACTGCTCCTCTTCATCTGCTCCCTGGGGTGGTGGAGCGGGCAGAAGAGAGACAACTGGCACATTAATGGCCGATCCCTAACAGTTGCTACTCTGGCCTTCTGTCACCAGTGGCAGTGTGGATGGTTGAAAAGAGGAGAAGGCCCCTCTTGTGCTTTGGAAGAGACAAGGGCCTGGGGAGACAGGTTGGGCAGCCTCTGAGGATGAGTTTCTCGCTGAGAAATCACACGGGTCATCTTGACGGGAACCGTCCTTCGCTGTCTGCACTTCAGCTGGGACTCACCGCGGCTGAGGAAAGGGAAAGCAGTGGCAGGAAAACCCAACACAAGCCAACACTGCCATGGTTATAACACTTTTGAAGACTGCAAAACAGACAAGGTTCCTCCTCCTCCTCCTCGCCTCCACCTTCATCCCTGGATTTATTTTCCCACCTTCATCCTGTCACTCTAAGCTGCTTAGCACGCTCAGCTGAGAGGCATTCATGTGGCGTTTTTATTACTATGTCTCTTCTGCAACATAATTTCAATGGCGTCCAAATAAGACAGCACTGAGCTTAAACAAACACAAAGGTCAGTCTCTGTGGTCGGCCTCTTCACTTTCCTGCCTCATTTCTCAGCCCTGATCATTACGAGGGATTAATTAATGAGCACAAGGTAAACTGATCTAAGAAAAGTGAGAGCCAAGATACAAGCACCAAATATGTCAGAGTGGGACTATTTTTAGGGCGACAGATGATGCTGTCGTTTGAAGGTGAACTTGATGAAAACTGTGCTGTGAAAAGGGGGCGGGATAGGCCACATCAAACTCTGAGCTGAGCACGAGATTATGGCAGAGTCACAGATGCACGGCATCTGCATGACAACGCTAAGGGGACAGTGTGCGAAAAAGTACACGTCCCACCGTCCGGGACGTGTTATTTACAATATCGGACAAGTACATCTTTCAATTAACTTGTCCGGCGGACAAGTGACGTTTTTCGACCTGATTTATTGACAAATTATTGATACATTCAGTTTACAAAAGGCAGAACTCATTCGCAAATTGTCCGTGTCCACCATTGTTCGTTTAGAAATGTTAGTTTCGGTTCTGCTTGTCGATTCTTAAGGAAATGCATCTCGCCGCTTTCTGTACAGTTAGACGGGGGCGGGGCGGGAAGTGTAGCACAGTGGCAGGGAAGCAAAACTCGGTTCCGAGTAGGAACAAATAACAATTGTCCGGTACCGGGATTAATAAGAGTTGTGAGGACAGGAGGCGAGGCAGACGAGCCCCGCTGTCTGTCTGTCTGTCTGTCTCTCCACACAGCGGATCCGCTGCCCGTTTAACAGCCTCATCTTTGTCAAACTTTCTTATGTTCTTTCTCTAACACGTAATGAAGGTTATTAAGCGTGTTAGCTCCTGTGTTGTTAATATTGACCACCATTTCCTTTATGAAGTGAAGCAGCCTCCCTGTCTGTCCTCACGCTGTCCTCACATCCCCGGACCCCCAGACTCGGAGGAGCACAGGGATGTCAGTATTGTTTATGAAGCAGGGTAAAGAAAGTAGCAACATTATTGAAATGAAAATACTATTTATTAACAGTGAGCAGCATGTGTATTGCAGGACATGTGTAAGCGTGCAAGCGTCTTTGAGTTGTAGAAAAGTGCTAGTCCTATAGGCTATACATCTAATGTGTCATTATTATTATTATTATTATTAGGTTATGTCCTATGTGTTGGACATGTGTGGTTGGACTCTGTCTTACAGGCAGGTTGCAGTGTAACATCAGAGGAGACTGGGCCAATTGTACATTCTCAAACTGCACCACTTAGAACTAACTAAACAATGCAGAGATTATTTTTATATAATTGTATTCAATAACCGTAAGAAATGCAACAGTATGAAGTGATTTGTAAATAGGAATACAGATTTGACTTAATGTTTTCATAAATATATTTTTCTCCCAGTTTGTCATGGGACTTATTTACCCTCTCAAAGAACCTGAATCGAGAACCAAAAATAACCGGAATCGAAAAGCAGAACCGGAATCGAAAAGCAGAACCGGAATCGTTAAAATCCAAACGATACCCAACCCTATGTGTGATGCAGTAAAATCTTACCGCTCACTTACGTTAGCGGTGTCGTAAAAACCGTGGGAAAATGTAAAATACGATGACGAAGAAGAAGATTCCAGTGGCCCCAATTTTTGTCCATTCTGGACAAGTGAAAAACGTATTCGGACAAGTAAATTGCCAAACTCACTGGTCCATGGACAAGTACTCTCTAAAAACTTTTTCTCACACTGGGGGATTGTTGGCAGTTTACCTTTCCTGTCAAACATCTGGGCCCAAAGACCAACAACAGAGAATAAGAAAAGGGAAGAAAGAAAATCATTTCATTAATACTAGTTTGGTATTATTTTTTCCGATTAACTGTAGCAGCTCCTGAGGCGAGTCAATTTTACAGATGACTGCTGTCCATCAGTGGCTATACCAAACAACAATCACCCAGGTAACAGGAGCAAAACAGAAGGGACCAGAGAGAAGAAACAGCAGCGAGAAAAAAAAGAAAGATATGTAAGGTTCAAAAGAAGAAGTGTCAACAGGGCAGCAACATCCATCGGTCTGACACGTAGTTGCTTCTTTCCCCTCACTGACTACTAGCTGGGCTGTCCGTTACAAATTGCCCTGTGATTCAGTCTAGATAACACTAGACTGAGAAACCTGGATGGGGTGAAGAGGCGTGAAGGGACAGAGTCTCAGTCCAGGGCAGATTCACTCTATTCGGGTCAAAGGATTGTCAGGGTGACAATCAGAGACTTAAGCGATGCCGGCAACAAAGCCAATCTTTAGGGAGGAGTGGGAGGAACGTTAGCTTTATGCTGTAATCTCTCCACAACACTTCCTGTGATGATGGTGGAAGGGATGAACACTGGGCTTTCATGGTGACTCATGGAGTGTAGATGCATGCTGTGGACTGAACTGTTCACAGATGCTCGTTGGAGAACACCTCTGCTCACAACCCTCTCATTAGCCCCGTCGAGTGCACTTTAAATCAAACATAATACTTACCTGGGGTTTCCTTCATTAGAACATCTTGTCTGGACCAAAAAAAAGCAAGTTTGAGAAATTTGGCAAAGTCAGTTATAAAGTTACTTCATATTACTAGTAAAGGGAGGACAGTTTATGTCTGTTTTTTTATTTCCTGGAAATCTAAATACATAGTAAAAAGGGCTATCTGGCAAGATTATCAAACTTGACTAAACTAAGGCTTCAACTAACAATAACTATCATTATCAATAAATCAGATATTTTTCTTGATTAAAATTCATTGTTTTGTCTATCAAATGTCTGAAACTAGCGAAACATTTCTGTAATAAATGTCATTTATTTATTTCATTTAATTGTTTATTTGGCAGGGACAATGCACGGTAATGAACACTTAAAATATTCAAATGTGTCAAGCGTAACAGTGCCAGATTTAGCTTTGAGCTAATTTCCATCCCTCACATAAAACATTTACAAAATTACATTTTGCAAACATAGCAAAAACAAAATACATGATAAGCAAAAAGTGCAAAAGAGCAAGAGCAGCATACACAAGTATTTACCACATGGTAATACAATATAGCAGCAACGACATATAAAGTGCAAGAAAAGATACAAGAGCTACCTAAAGTGCAAGAGGAGATACCCCTGTTTTAAAGTGCATTTAGCGCTGATTGCACGTCTGTTTGTTTCTCAACCATTCTTTGAGTTGACCTTTAAAACTATTGAGAGTGGGACAATCCCGTATCTCAGTTGGGAGGCTATTCCAGAGTGAGCTGCCTTTAATGGAGGACATTTTGTCCAAAAGTGGTCCGTCTACGGTGGACTTCAGTCTCCTCTGGTTTCTGAACTAGTGCAGCGTCCAGTGTCTTTTTTGTGGATGAATTCCCCTAAGGGAGGGGGGGGCCAGTCCATGTAAACATTTATACGAAAACAAATAATTCTCAAGGCCTTATGTGAAACTTGGAGTAGCTTGATATTAATACAAAATATATATATATATATAAGAGCAAAACACGTGTCCCATCCTCTCTTTCTTTAAAGAGTAGACCAGGTTGTGATTAGGGGTGCAACAACTAATCGACTTAATCGATTAAAATCGATTACCAAATTAGTTGCCAACTAATTCAGTCGTCGATTCGTTGGTGACGTCATCACGTGTGTTTTACGTGCCGTTAAGCTCTAACTTTATTGGTCTTTTTATCGGTACTGGAGACATTTAAAAAATATATGTCATGTATTATTGCTACAAAGACATTATATCGCAGTCTCAGTGTCGCCAACTCGTTTCTAATATGCAAAAAGGCAAACAAATGCGTCTATGATGTATTTTCGATCTTTCTCTCCCCCGCCTGCTTGCGAGGGGGCGGGGCAGTTTACACACGGGCAGCTGCAACATGCAGCAACACACACACACACGTGGGAGATGGCGGAGAGAACGCGCTCCGAGGTGGTTAAACTTTACCCGTCT